>NC_088230.1:37174804-37240912 GCF_036934945.1 Oncorhynchus masou masou
GCATAAGGACGATAACTATAATGAAAACTATAATGAAAACTTTAACCATGACTATAATGATAACTATAATGATAACTATAATGATAACTATAATGAAAACTATAATGGTAATTATAACTGTAACCATAACTATAATGATAACTATAATGATAACTATAATGATAACTATAACTGTAGCCATAACTATAATGATAACTATAACTGTAACCGTAACTATAATGATAACTATAACTGTAACCATAACTATAATAATAACTATAATGACAACTATAATGATAAATATAATGATAACTATAATGAAAACTATAATGACAACTATAATGATAACTATAACTATAGCCATAACTATAATGACGACTATAATGATAACTACTATAACCATAACTATAAAGATGACTATAATGATAACTATAGCCATAACTATAATGATAACTATAATGAAAACTATAATGACAACTATAATGATAGCTACTTTAACCATAACTATAAAGATACCAGCTTTCCTTCTTAATGCGTTTGAGCCAATCAGTTGTGTGTGACAAGGTAGGGGTTGGTATACAAAAGTTATCCCTATTTGGTAAAATACCAAGTAAATATTATGGCAAGAACAGCTCAAATAAGCAAAGAGAAATGACAATCTGTTCAGTCAATACGGAAAATGACAGAACTTTGAACGTTTTGTCTGGTGCAGTCACAAAAACCATCGAGCTCTATGATGGAACTGGCTCTCATGAAGACCCCCACAGGAAAGGAAGACCCAGAGTTACCTCTGCTGCAGAGGATAACCACTAGGCTACCCTGCCGCTTCTACACTCTAACCACTAGGCTACCCTGCCGCCTCTACACTCTAACCACTAGGCTACGCTTCCGCCTCAACACTCTAACCACTAGGCTACCCTGCCGCCTCTACACTCTAACCACTAGGCTACCCTGCCGCCTTTACACTCTAACCACTAGGCTACCCTGCCGCCTCTACACTCTAACCACTAGGCTACCCTGCCGCCTCTACACTCTAACCACTAGGCTACGCTTCCGCCTCAACACTCTAACCACTAGGCTACCCTGCCGCCTCTACACTCTAACCACTAGGCTACCCTGCCGCCTTTACACTCTAACCACTAGGCTACCCTGCCGCCTCTACACTCTAACCACTAGGCTACGCTTCCGCCTCTACACTCTAACCACTAGGCTACCCTGCCGCCTCTACACTCTAACCGCTAGGCTACGCTTCCGCTTCCGCCTCTACACTCTAACCACTATCCTAGGCTTCCGCCTCTACACTCTAACCTCTAGGCTACCCTGCCGCCCCAATAATGTGGGGACAAAGACCATTCACTGAATCAGGGTGTGTTCGTTGTCATAGTGACAACTGCAAATAACACTTGAATACACATTTAATTTTAAAAAATACAGAAACTTGTATTTAAATGTAGCAATTCAACAACAAATGATGATAAGCCTGCGTCTATTACTGCATGTCAGTGCATGACTCGTTGCTCAAGAGCTTTGCAAGAGCTTTCCATTTTTCAAATGATCGTCACTTCATTCAGATCTTCTTTTTTCACTGTTTTCTTTTCACCGTCTGTCTTGTTCAACCCTTTGCAATATATCAGTGCAACATTGTTATCCGTGTGATCACACCAACACTCTCTCCTAAAAACTTTTTTTTTTAACATCGAGCAATTAGCGAGGAAACAAGATGGCAGCTGTAAAGTTTGGCGTGTTGGCAGCATTTTTATTTTATTTTATGGTTTTACATGAACCTTTATAGATACTGGCACTTTTCCTACGTCAAGTCGATGTCGTTTTGACAAGTTAAGAGGTTTTAATCATACGATCAGGCTCAAATACCAGATTGGCACGAAGCATTTTGGCCACAGGAAATGAACCCTATTTAACATGCTGGTACAGTCCTTCCCAAAAGGGGCGATTAAGGTTGGAATTAAACGCCAAATAGATGGTGGAAACCTCATAATTACTCCATGGCTGATACAGTCTGGAGACGGTCAAGCCCCGTTTTATAGCGATAAATCCATTGGTGCAGCAGCATGCTACATGGAGAAGGAGAAAAGGGCCCTCTCTTTCAGGTATAAACAGAGGACGTTCAGTGCCCCGGTCAAGACAATCTGTTGTGCCGAATGGAGGTGGAGCGCATCCGGGGTAGGGACAGGGGACGGGAAAGACAAAACCCGATGCCAGCCAAACCTGACCCCGGGTCAGATGCCAGCGCAGACCTGACCCCAAATCAGATGCCAGCCAAACCTGACCCCAGGTCAGATGCCAGCACAAACCCTGGATGGAGCTTCACTGCAGTGATTGGACTGTAGGGAGTCAACACTCATCTCAAGTGAACAATTTCAGCTGACAGTTCCAACAGATGAGGAGAACTCCAGAAGAGGTGTTCTGCACAAGAGGACAACGTTAGAAGCCCTTTTCCCCAGATTCCCCCTGCTCTCTAGTAACTGTAAGGTGGAAGAGCTATAATTTACTAAAACATAGTTAGATGGTTCGATAAAAAAAAACACTAAAATTGAAGTTGAAAATTATGTAGTAATTATAAGAGAAGGATTTTGTAGTAATGTAAGATCAGATCACTATAGATCAGATTTAAGATTTATGTAAGATCAGATTCTGGGTTCAACTATAAATCAGATTTTAAGATTTATGTCAAATCAGATTCTGAGTTCAACTATAGATCAGATTTAAGCCATGACAAGATTGAAGCTATGTGGTTGGACATTATATTACCAAAATACAAACCTATTATAGTCGGAACCTGTTACAGACCACCAGGCCAGTACAAGTTTGATGAATCGTTGTAGGAGACTTGTTCCAAAAATGGCAATGTTACTTTTAAAGCTCTTAAGATTTCTTGTCATCTGTTTGCCTTGTACCAGCTGATTAATGACCCTACCAGGGTCTGTCCTTCTACCCAAACCACCATTGACCTCGTGTTGGTGTCGCATAGACCAAGGATATATAATAGTGGGGTTGTAAACTATGGGCTCAGTGATCAATCCATCATTTTCTGTAGTAAGAATGTTCATAAAACAGTTTTTTTATTGTCATAACTAAATAAAAAGTAGGTCTAGGATATTTTTGTTAAAATTGATGGAGCAAATTGGTCTGCTGTATTGAAACGCAATAGGTGGGACATGCCTGGGGCAATTTTAATTCTTTGATTTTAGATGCAGTAGACAAGCAGGCACCAGAACATTTTTTATTTTATTTACAAAGAACAGAACCATGGGTGAACAATAACATTTTAAAGGCAGTAAATCCAAGGCAGATGATGTTTTTATAAACCATATATTTTTTTTTTAAATGAGGTTAACAGAATGATAGAGAAGGCCAAGAAAATATTATTTAATGACAAAATAGTTGAGAGTAAGGAAAAATCGGATTAAATTATGGACGTGTCTGAAGCTGTTAGGTTACAGTAACAGATTATAGACCAAAGCTCAAAATCTTAGTTTGGACATTGGACGGAAGGTTACATCAGACAAGACCATGGTTGTAGATAGTCTGAATAGCTATTTTTACAACTATAGCTAATATATTAGCTAGCAAGTTACCTTGGCAGTCAGGTTGTTATGGGGAGAGTGAGGACAAGCAGTTTTACTCACATCAGGAGATTCAAGTAGATGCTTTTTCATTTGAAAAGGTGTCTGAGTCAACTGTGCTGAAGAAGCTGAATAAACCCGACCATTCCAAAACAACTGGCCTTGACAACATTCCTGCCCTGCCAGATTTCTAAGGGATGCTGCGTTAATTACCAGCCCGTGTGTAACTCACATTATAAATCTGTCTTATTGAATCAAAGATTTTTCTCCGTGAACTAGAACTTTGTAAGGGTCATTCCTCTATATATATATAAAAGGAAATAAGTTAGATCATGGAAACTATAGGCCTCTCTCAATGCTGTGTATTTTAGGCCGAGATTATGTTCGAGCAGATTGACAATTATATTTTCTTACATAACCTAATGCGTGAGCTCCACTTTGGCTCCAGGAAATCCCATTCCACCGACACTTGCCTACTATATCTGACTGACCAAGGAAGTAGACGGAGGGACATTTTGTGGTATGGTTATGTTAGCTCTACAAAAGGCGGTTGATACAGTGGATCGTGAGATTCTGTTAATCAAACTAAGAGCCCCATAACAATTTAGAAATGGGTTAGCGCTTATCTGCAAGGAAGAAAACAGATGGTGGATATGGATGGGATCCTGTCTAAACCCAAAATCTTGAACTGTGGGGTACACCAAGGGAGTGTGCTGGGTCCACTTTTCTTTCTGTTGTGTATCAATGATTTGAATTCTGCCTTTACGTGTGACCTTTTCCTCAGATGATTCTCCACTGTTAGTTTCTCACAAAGACAAAAAAAAAACGAGAAGTCCCTCAGTGCTGAACTTCTGAATGTCAGTAAATGTCTTTATGACAATAAACTGTCACTTCACCTTGGAAAAACAGAAGCCATCTTGTTTGGGTCCAAAGTGGAAGTGAGGAAATCCGCTGATTTTTAAGGTGGTAGTAACATAGTAGTCACAGCAAAAGACTCTCCAAAGAGAACCATACAATTAGGTTTCTGGCAAGAACCTCCAAATATCTGGATAATAATGCAATTGTAGCATTGGCAGGAAATGTTGTTCAGTACCACTTTGACTATGTATGCTCTTCCTGGTACAATAGTGCTCCCGAGATAAATTAATAAATTGCAGACACATCTCAAACAAATTAGTTAGTAATTATTCTTAAACTTCCAGAAATTACTTACCTTGATCATTCAGATGGCTCAACGTGGAGGAGAGAGTCTCTCCTCCAGAGAAATTTGACTACGCCAACCAAGCATTTTGGCCACAGGAAATGAACCCTTTTTAACATGCTGGTATATCAATATGAGATGGAACGGCGTTCCATGATATAATGGCTCTATATAATACTGTACGCTTTGTTGAATTTGTTCTGGATTTGGAGACTGTGAAAAGACCCTTGGTAACATGTCTGGTGTGGTAAGTGTGTGTGTCAGAGCTGTGTGTAATTTGACTACGTAAACCATTTGGGAACGAACAACAACATTGTCTGTTGCCACTAGACCTTGACATGGGAGATGTACCTGTTTATTAGGAAATGAAACTGTAGCAATTATCTCATGTTGTCTATTTTACCATTATTTAACATGGCAACTCAGTTAAGAACAAATTCTTATTTTCAATGACGGCCTAGGAACAGTGGGTTATCTGCCTTGATCAGGGGCAGAACAACAGATTTTTACCTTGTCAGCTCAGTGATTTGATCTTGCAACCTTTCAGTTACTAGTCCAACGCTCTAACCACTAGGCTACCTGCTGCACCATGCAGAACATTAATAGACAAGAACAGCTCAAGGACAGAACTACATCAATACAATTTTCTTTAAAGCCACACGTAGCCTACATATCAATACATACACACAAACTATCTAGGTGAAATAGGGGAGAGGCGTTGTGCTGCGAGGTGTTGATTTATCTGTTTTTTGAAACCAGGTTTGCTGTTCATTTGAACAATATGAGGTGGAACGTAGTTCAATGCAATAAGGGCTCTATATAATACTGTACGCTTTCTTGAATTTGTTCTGGATTTGGGGACTGTGAAATGACCCCAGGTGGCATGTCTGTTGGGGTAAGTGTGTGTGTCAGAGCTGTGTGTAAGTTGACTACGCAAACCATTTGGTCTGTCATTGTTTGTTGCCACTAGACCTAAAGTGGCTGGAGTTGAGTCAGTGTTTTGGCAGCAGCCACTCAATGTTAGTGGTGGCTGTTTAACAGTCTGATGGCCTTGAGATAGAAGCTGTTTTTCAGTCTCTCGGTCCCAGCTTTGATGCACCTGTACTGACCTCGCCTTCTGGATGATAGCGGAGTGAACAGGCAGTGGCTCGGGTGGTTGTTGTCCATGATGATCTTTATGGCCTTCCTGTGACATCGGGTGGTGTAGATGTCCTGGAGGGCAGGTAGTTTGCCCCCGGTGATGCGTTGTGCAGACCTCACCACCCTCTGGAGAGCCTTACGGTTGTGGGCAGAGCAGTTGCCACAGTACCAGGCGGTCATACAGCCCGACAGGATGCTCTCGATTGTGCATCTGTAAAAGTTTGTGAGTGTTTTTGGTAACAAGCCGAATTTATTCAACCTCCTGTGTTTGAAGAGGCGCTGCTGCGCCTTCTTCACGACGCTGTCTGTGTGGGTGGACCATTTAAGTTTGTCCATGATGTGTATGCCGAGGAACTTAAAACTTTCCACCTTCTCCACTACTGTCCCATCGATGTGGATAGGGGGGTGTTCCCTCTGCTGTTTCCTGAAGTCCACGATCACCTCCTTTGTTTTGTTGATGTTGAGTGTGAGGTTAATTTCCTTATACCACACTCCAAGGGCCCTCACCTCCTCCCTGCAGGCCGTCGTTGTTGGTAATCAAGACTACCACTGTAGTGTCGTCTGTATTGTGTTGTCCTTGATTCTTTTCTTAAATTGTATGTAGAGGCGTCACCGGCCGGTGTGCCACTTTATATGTATTTTTTTAAATGATCTAATAAATTCAGTCAATCAGCAAGAGACAAGCTTCTCTCCTTGAATAAGTCTAGTATAAAAACATCCTAAACTTTTCCAGGGATTTCGCTAGAACAGAAATAGCGGAGAGGCTAGAGACATAAGATACACATACATACATACATACATACATACATACATACATACATACATACATACATACATACATACATACATACATACATACATACATACATACATACATACATACATACATACATACATACATACATACATACATACATACATACATACATACATACATACATACATACATACATACATACATACATACATACATACATACATACATACATACATACATACATACATACATACATACATACATACATACATACATACATACATACATACATACATACATACATACATACATACATACATACATACATACATACATACATACATACATACATACATACATACATACATACATACATACATACATACATACATACATACATACATACATACATACATACATACATACATACATACATACATACATACATACATACATACATACATACATACATACATACATACATACATACATACATACATACATACATACATACATACATACATACATACATACATACATACATACATACATACATACATACATACATACATACATACATACATACATACATACATACATACATACATACATACATACATACATACATACATACATACATACATACATACATACATACATACATACATACATACATACATACATACATACATACATACATACATACATACATACATACATACATACATACATACATACATACATACATACATACATACATACATACATACATACATACATACATACATACATACATACATACATACATACATACATACATACATACATACATACATACATACATACATACATACATACATACATACATACATACATACATACATACATCACCCCTAATTGACAATGTTTTTTTTAAGGACAAGAAAATAACATTACCAGGTTAAAACAACACAATGCAAAAGTCTAAGCTGCAAACTGCAGTCTTTTCAAATACCGCTAAAAAGCCCCAAGCCCCGTTCCCCTCTGGCATCCTCCTCTGACATCCTCCTCTGGCATCCTCCTCTGGCATCCTCCTCTGGCATCCTCCTCTGGCATCCTCCTCTGACATCCTCCTCTGACATCCTCCTCTGGCATCCTCCTCTGGCATCCTCCTCTGGCATCCTCCTCTGGCATCCTCCTACATATTCCTCAGTTGCCCTGATCTTACTACACTTACTACACCTGCTGAGCCCGATTCTGGCCCGATTGTCCAATCGTACTGATGTGGAAGTCCCACCCAGGGGTATGTACTATACCGATTACTAGTTCACTACGATATGGCTGAATTATTAAATGGTTCTCAGATGGTCAGAGCCCATAGACCAGTCTAACGTACTGAAGGGTATATCATCCATTAATGCACCAGAGCTCCCTATACTAGGAAAAGCAAACACAGTTCCTTACAGAAACTCTTCCATTTCAACTCATCTGCTCACTGTGTATGTTCTTACACATGTCTCTCTGTGTATATTAGAGGTGGCTGGTGGGCGGAGCTATAGGATGTGTGTGTGTGTGTGTGTGTGTGTGTGTGTGTGTGTGTGTGTGTGTGTGTGTGTGTGTGTGTGTGTGTGTGTGTGTGTGTGTGTGTGTGTGTGTGTGTGTGCGTGCGTGCGTGCGTGCGTGCCTGCCTGCGTGCCTGTGTGCGTGCGTGCGTGCGTGTGCGTGTGTGTGTGAGTGAGTTTATTTGAGAGTGTGAGAGTGAGAAAGAGGATAAAGACAGCTAGTAAAAAGAGAGGGGATGTGAAGTTGATATTTACAGAATCAAAGAGCTACGTGACTTTCTAAAGGCTTTCCTCAGGGGAGATGAGGCTGTTTAGGCAGACACTGATTTGGACTTCCACTGATTAAGCCGTCCATCACACACACACACAAACACACACACACAGCTGAGTTCAAGGAGACACCAGCGCACTGAACCCTCCTGCAAACAAACCAGGAAGCTGTTCTTTCCAACTAGCATCAGGTTGTGAAGGTTTCCGTAATTATGTTGACGTACATCGTATGGATGATCCAGGCTGAGTGCTACATTTACATTGTAGTCATTCAGCAGATGTCCAGGTCGACTTACAGGAGCAGTTAGGGTGAAGTGCCTTGCTCAAGGGCTCAGGGACCTTTCACCTAGTCAGCTCAGACAGACCTTTCACCTTGTCAGCTAGGGGACCTTTCACCTTGTCAGCTAGGGGACCTTTCACCTTGTCAGCTCAGGGACCTTTCACCTTGTCAGCTCAGGGACCTTTCACCTTGTCAGCTCAGGGACCTTTCACCTAGTCAGCTCAGGGACCTTTCACCTTGTCAGCTCAGGGACCTTTCACCTTGTCAGCTAGGGGACCTTTCACCTAGTCAGCTCAGACAGACCTTCACCTTGTCAGCTAGGGGACCTTTCACCTTGTCAGCTAGGGGACCTTTCACCTTGTCAGCTAGGGGACCTTTCACCTAGTCAGCTCAGACAGACCTTCACCTTGTCAACTAGGGGACCTTTCACCTTGTCAGCTAGGGGACCTTTCACCTTGTCAGCTCAGGGACCTTTCACCTAGTCAGCTCAGGGACCTTTCACCTTGTCAGCTCAGGGACCTTTCACCTTGTCAGCTAGGGGACCTTTCACCTTGTCAGCTAGGGGACCTTTCACCTTGTCAGCTAGGGGACCTTTCACCTAGTCAGCTCAAACAGACCTTTCACCTTGTCAGCTAGGGGACCTTTCACCTTGTCAGCTAGGGGACCTTTCACCTAGTCAGCTCAGACAGACCTTTCACCTTGTCAGCTCAGGGACCTTTCACCTAGTCAGCTAGGGGACCTTTCACCTTGTCAGCTAGGGGACCTTTCACCTTGTCAGCTAGGGGACCTTTCACCTTGTCAGCTAGGGGACCTTTCACCTTGTCAGCTAGGGGACCTTTCACCTTGTCAGCTCAGGGACCTTTCACCTTGTCAGCTAGGGGACCTTTCACCTTGTCGGCTCAGGGACCTTTCACCTTGTCAGCTAGGGGACCTTTCACCTTGTCAGCTAGGGGACCTTTCACCTTGTCAGCTAGGGGACCTTTCACCTAGTCAGCTCAGACAGACCTTCACCTTGTCAGCTAGGGGACCTTTCACCTTGTCAGCTAGGGGACCTTTCACCTTGTCAGCTAGGGGACCTTTCACCTAGTCAGCTCAGACAGACCTTCACCTTGTCAACTAGGGGACCTTTCACCTTGTCAGCTAGGGGACCTTTCACCTTGTCAGCTCAGGGACCTTTCACCTAGTCAGCTCAGGGACCTTTCACCTTGTCAGCTCAGGGACCTTTCACCTTGTCAGCTAGGGGACCTTTCACCTTGTCAGCTAGGGGACCTTTCACCTTGTCAGCTAGGGGACCTTTCACCTAGTCAGCTCAAACAGACCTTTCACCTTGTCAGCTAGGGGACCTTTCACCTTGTCAGCTAGGGGACCTTTCACCTAGTCAGCTCAGACAGACCTTTCACCTTGTCAGCTCAGGGACCTTTCACCTAGTCAGCTAGGGGACCTTTCACCTTGTCAGCTAGGGGACCTTTCACCTTGTCAGCTCAGGGACCTTTCACCTAGTCAGCTAGGGGACCTTTCACCTTGTCAGCTAGGGGACCTTTCACCTTGTCAGCTAGGGGACCTTTCACCTTGTCAGCTAGGGGACCTTTCACCTTGTCAGCTCAGGGACCTTTCACCTTGTCAGCTAGAGGACCTTTCACCTTGAAGGCTCAGGGACCTTTCACCTTGTCAGCTAGGGGACCTTTCACCTTGTCAGCTAGGGGACCTTTCACCTTGTCAGCTAGGGGACCTTTCACCTTGTCAGCTCAGACAGACCTTTCACCTTGTCAGCTAGGGGACCTTTCACCTTGTCAGCTCAGGGACCTTTCACCTTGTCAGCTAGGGGACCTTTCACCTTGTCAGCTCAGACAGACCTTTCACCTTGTCAGCTCAGGGACCTTTCACCTAGTCAGCTCAGACAGACCTTTCACCTTGTCAGCTAGGGGACCTTTCACCTAGTCAGCTCAGACAGACCTTTCACCTTGTCAGCTCAGACAGACCTTTCACCTTGTCAGCTAGGGGACCTTTCACCTTGTCAGCTAGGGGACCTTTCACCTTGTCAGCTAGGGGACCTTTCACCTTGTCAGCTAGGGGACCTTTCACCTTGTCAGCTAGGGGACCTTTCACCTTGTCAGCTAGGGGACCTTTCACCTTGTCAGCTAGGGGACCTTTCACCTAGTCAGCTCAGACAGACCTTCACCTTGTCAGCTAGGGGACCTTTCACCTTGTCAGCTAGGGGACCTTTCACCTTGTCAGCTAGGGGACCTTTCACCTTGTCAGCTAGGGGACCTTTCACCTTGTCAGCTAGGGGACCTTTCACCTTGTCAGCTCAGGGACCTTTCACCTTGTCAGCTAGGGGACCTTTCACCTTGTCAGCTAGGGGACCTTTCACCTTGTCAGCTAGGGGACCTTTCACCTTGTCAGCTAGGGGACCTTTCACCTTGTCAGCTAGGGGACCTTTCACCTAGTCAGCTCAGACAGACCTTCACCTTGTCAGCTAGGGGACCTTTCACCTTGTCAGCTAGGGGACCTTTCACCTTGTCAGCTAGGGGACCTTTCACCTTGTCAGCTAGGGGACCTTTCACCTTGTCAGCTAGGGGACCTTTCACTGATTCGGTGCTTTTCTATAGGCTATAGTAGTAAAGCCCGACCCCCCTCCCCTCCCCCGATTGAATAGATAAATGATATAAAATATGACGGAAGAAAGCTTTGAAAACTTCATGTGAAATTCATGGGCAGAAGGATTAATTCAACTCCGTTCTTTATTGAATCAGATGTCTCATTCATCATAAAACCCTTTGATGTGACCAATTACTTTAGCGACTGCTTCATTGGCAAAGTGGACCAACTCAGGAAGGAAATGCCAACAACGAACAGTGAGGCCATTTATACTCATGCATAAAATACCTAGTTATGAAAGAAAACCAATATACATTTTAATTTTGTAAAGTTTATGTGGAAGAGATGAAAAGATGATTGCTGGCTATCAGTAATATGGGTTACACTGTACTTAGTCTTTACTTGGTCCCTGGATGGGAGAACAGATGCTGCTGGAAGTGGTGTTGGAGGGCCAGTAGGAGGCACTCTTTCCTCTGGTCTAAAAAAATATCCCAATGCCCCAGGGCAGTGATTGGGGACACTGCCCTGTGTAGGGTGCCGTCTTTCGGATGGAACGTTAAACGGGTGTCCTGACTCTCTGAGGTCATTAAAGATCCCATGGCACTTATCGTAAGAGTAGGGGTGTTAACCAAGGGTGTCCTGGCTAAGTTCCCAATCTGGTCCTCAAACCATCATGGTCACCTAATAATCCCCAGTTTACTAAAACACCTAATACTATCACAGTACAACACCTCTGACCTAAATAGCTTGTAGCATCTCCCTCCGGAGCACCTCTGGTGTTTGGGTTAAAGCTGAAGATAAGGTGTGCCCTTGGCATCAGGATATCATGCACTGCTTAGAGAAAGCGATTGTAAGCCTCAGGAGAGTAAAGCCTTCGGCCGTGCTTCTCCGCTCAGCTCACTGACTAACATATGTTGTGAGAATCTCTCAGGTTGTTTAAAGAACATTGATTGGTGCCAGTGACATTAGGATATCAAGGCCTGCCTCAGTAGAGCTAAGTATTATTGATGAAATGGAACGTTGTGCTGAAGTGTAGAAAGTGTGTATTCTTATTGTACATGTAGTTCTGTCCTTGAGTTGATACCTAAGTTTGTACCTGATTCTATACGATTCCAGGTTACTGAGGTCACATCTGATCACCGAGGCTGAGGTGAAAGCCACAGAGGGAGCCAGAGACCTTAGGTGAAACTCAGTGTTGGGGAGAAGTGAACTAAATTCCAATCTTGGTAATGTTTTAATTAGTTAGGTGACAGGAAATTAACTTCTCCCTCAACAACGTCAACAAAATGGAGCTGATCGTGGACTACAGGAGACAGTACAGGTGTAACGGGTTTCTTCTAACTCCTCCTCTGACGAAGAGGTGGAACAAGGATCGGACCAAAATGCAGCGTGGTTAGTTAGATACATCGTTAATGAAGATGAAACACGAACAATACAAAACAACTAACGTGGAAAACCAAAACAGCCCTGACTGGTGCAACAAACACAGAGACAGGAACAATCACCCACAAAACCCAACACCAAACAGGCTACCTAAATATGGTTCCCAATCAGAGACAATGACTAACACCTGCCTCTGATTGAGAACCATATCAGGTCAAACATAGAACTAGACAAACTAGACATGTAACATAGAATGCCCACTCATATCACACCCTGACCAAACAAAACATAGAAACATTCAAAGCAAACTATGGTCAGGGTGTGACAACAGGGAGCACGCCCACATCCACATCGAAGGGGCCACAGTGGAGAGGGTGAAAAGCTTCAATTTTCTCAGCATGCACATCACTGACAACCTGAAGTGGTCCACCCACATGGGCAACGTGGTGAAGAAGGTGCAACAGCACCTATTCAACGTCAGTAGGCCGAAGAAATTTGGCTTCGCCCCTAAGACCCTCACAAACTTCTACAGATGCACCATTGAGAGCATCCTGTCAGGCTGCATCACCGCCTGGTACAGCAACTGCACTGCTCGCAAACCGCAGGGCTCTCAAGGGGGAGGTGCGGTCAGCCCAACGCATCCACATTTTGTTGTGTTACAAAGTGGGGTTAAAATTCATTTAGTTTGATTTTTTGATCATATTCTGTCAAGTCAAAGTAGAAGATATATTTTTTTGTGGTTGAATCTGTGCTTTAAATTCCCTGCTCGACTGAGGGACCTTACAGATAATTGTATGTGTAGGGTACAGAGATGAGGTAGTCATTCAAAAATCATGTTACACTATTATTGCACACAGAGTGAGTCCAAGCAACTTATTATGTTATTTGCCATAACAAAATGGTTGAATACTTATTGACGCTTAAAGACGTTTCATTTTTAATTAACTTAAAAACAACATTCTACTTTATATGGTGTGTAGATCACTGACACAAAAATATCAATTTAATGTCATCCATTTTAAATTCAGGCTGTAATAACAACGACAAAAGGTCACACGAATACTTTCTGAAGGCTCTGTACCTGCTGTGATTCTACCGTCTAACTAATGATGTACACACCTTTCCTATCCACACACTGTCTATAGTGTCAATACAAACCATCCTGTATAACTACTGCTGTACAAACCTTTCCTATCCACATACTGTCCATAGTGTCAATACAAACCATCCTGTATAACTACTGCTGTACAAACCTTTCCTATCCACATACTGTCCATAGTGTCAATACAAACCATCCTGTATAACTACTGCTGTACACACCTTTCCTATCCACATACTGTCCATAGTGTCAATACAAACCATCCTGTATAACTACTGCTGTACACACCTTTCCTATCCACATACTGTCCATAGTGTCAATACAAACCAACCACAAGCATTTAGTTAGTTAATACTGTTGGAGCTAGAGACACAAGCATTTAGTTAGGTATTACTGTTGGAGCTAGGAACACAAGCATTTAGCTAGGTAATACTGTTGGAACTAGGAACACAAGCATTTAGCTAGGTATTACTGTTGGAGCTAGGAAAACAAGCATTTAGCTAGGTAACACTGTACTGTTGGAGCTAGAAACACAAGCATTTAGTTAGGTATTACTGTTGGAGCTAGGCACACAAGCATTTAGCTAGGTATTACTGTTGGAGCTAGAAACACAAGCATTTAGTTAGGTATTACTGTTGGAGCTAGGAACACAAGCATTTAGCTAGGTATTACTGTTGGAGCTAGAAACACAAGCCTTTAGCTAGGTATTACTGTTGGAGCTAGGGACACAAGCATTTAGCTAGGTATTACTGTTGGAGCTAGAAACACAAGCATTCAGCTAGGTATTACTGTTGGAGCTAGACACAAAAGCATTTAGCTCGGTATTACTGTTGGAGCTAGGAAAACAAGCATTTAGCTAGGTAACACTGTACTGTTGGAGCTAGAAACACAAGCATTTAGTTAGGTATTACTGTTGGAGCTAGGCACACAAGCATTTAGCTAGGTATTACTGTTGGAGCTAGAAACACAAGCATTTAGTTAGGTATTACTGTTGGAGCTAGGAACACAAGCATTTAGCTAGGTATTACTGTTGGAGCTAGAAACACAAGCCTTTAGCTAGGTATTACTGTTGGAGCTAGGGACACAAGCATTTAGCTAGGTATTACTGTTGGAGCTAGAAACACAAGCATTCAGCTAGGTATTACTGTTGGAGCTAGACACAAGCATTTAGCTCGGTATTACTGTTGGAGCTAGAAACACAAGCATTTAGCTAGGTATTACTGTTGGAGCTAGAAACACAAGCATTTAGCTAGGTATTACTGTTGGAGCTAGAAACACAAGCATTTCGCTAGGTATTACTGTTAGAGCGAGGAACACAAGCATTTAACTAGGTATTACTGTTGGAGCTAGAAACACAAGCATTTAGCAAGGTATTACCTTTGGAGCTAGAAACACAAGCATTTAGTTAGTTATTACTGTTGGAGCTAGAAACACAAGCATTTAGCTCGGTATTACTATTGGAGCTAGAAACACAAGCATTTAGTTAGTTATTACTGTTGGAACTAGAAACACAATCATTTAGTTAGTTATTACTGTTGGAGCTAGAAACACAAGCATTTAGCTTATTACTTTGGAGCTAGAAACACAAGCATTTAGCTCGGTATTACTGTTGGAGCTAGAAACACAAGCATTTAGTTAGTTATTACTGTTGGAGCTAGGCACACAAGAATTTAACTAGGTATTACTGTACTGTTGGAGCTAGAAACACAAGCATTTAGCTAGGTATTACTGTTGGAGCTAGAAACACAAGCATTTAACTAGGTATTACTGTTGGAGATAGAAACACAAGCATTTAACTAGGTATTACTGTTGGAGCTAGAAACGCAAGCATTTAGCTCGGTATTACTGTTGGAGCTAGGAACACAAGCATTTAGCTAGGTAATACTGTTGGAACTAGGAACACAAGCATTTAGCTAGGTATTACTGTTGGAGCTAGGAAAACAAGCATTTAGCTAGGTAACACTGTACTGTTGGAGCTAGAAACACAAGCATTTAGTTAGGTATTACTGTTGGAGCTAGGCACACAAGCATTTAGCTAGGTATTACTGTTGGAGCTAGAAACACAAGCATTCAGCTAGGTATTACTGTTGGAGCTAGACACAAAAGCATTTAGCTCGGTATTACTGTTGGAGCTAGAAACACAAGCATTTAGCTAGGTATTACTGTTGGAGCTAGAAACACAAGCATTTAGGTAGGTATTACTGTTGAAGCTAGGAACACAAGCATTTAGTTAGGTATTACTGTTGGAGCTAGGAACACAAGCATTTAGCTAGGTATTACTGTTGGAGCTAGAAACACAAGCATTTAGCTAGGTATCACTGTTGGAGCTAGAAACACAAGCATTTAGCTAGGTATTACTGTTGGAGCTAGAAACACAAGCATTTCGCTAGGTATTACTGTTAGAGCGAGGAACACAAGCATTTAGCTAGGTATTACTGTTGGAGCTAGAAACACAAGCATTTAGCAAGGTATTACCTTTGGAGCTAGAAACACAAGCATTTAGTTAGTTATTACTGTTGGAGCTAGAAACACAAGCATTTAGCTCGGTATTACTATTGGAGCTAGAAACACAAGCATTTAGTTAGTTATTACTGTTGGAACTAGAAACACAATCATTTAGTTAGTTATTACTGTTGGAGCTAGAAACACAAGCATTTAGCTCGGTATTACTTTTGGAGCTAGAAACACAAGCATTTAGCTCGGTATTACTGTTGGAGCTAGAAACACAAGCATTTAGTTAGTTATTACTGTTGGAGCTAGGCACACAAGAATTTAACTAGGTATTACTGTACTGTTGGAGCTAGAAACACAAGCATTTAGCTAGGTATTACTGTTGGAGCTAGAAACACAAGCATTTAACTAGGTATTACTGTTGGAGATAGAAACACAAGCATTTAACTAGGTATTACTGTTGGAGCTAGAAACGCAAGCATTTAGCTCGGTATTACTGTTGGAGCAAGAAACACAAGCATTTAGTTAGTTATTACTGTTGGAGCTAGAAACACATGCATTTAGTTAGTTATTACTTTTGGAGCTAGGAACACAAGCATTTAGTTAGGTATTAATCTTGGAGCTAGAAACACAAGCATTTAGCTAGGTATTACTGTTGGAGCTAGGACCACGAGCATTTAGTTAGTTATTACTGTTGGAGCTAGAACGACAAACATTTAGCTTGGTATACTGTTGGAGCAAGAAACACAAGCATTTAGTTAGTTATTACTGTTGGAGCTTGGGACTCAGGCATTTAACTAGGCATTACTGTTGGAGCTAGAAACACAAGCATTTAGCTAGGTATTACTGTTGGAGCTAGAAACACAAACATTTAGTTTGTTATTACTGTTGGAGCTAGGAACACAAGCATTTAACTAGATATTACTGTTGGAGCTAGAAACACAAGCATTTAGCTAGGTATTACTGTTGGAGCTAGGAACACAAGCATTTAGTAAGTTATTACTGTTGGAGCTAAAAACACAAGCATTTAGTTGGGTATTACTGTTGTAGGTATTACTACACTGTTGGAGCTAGAAACACAAGCATTTAGTTAGTTATTACTGTTCGAGTTAGAAACACAAGCATTTAGTTAGGTATTACCGTACTGTTGGAGCAAGAAACACAAGCATTTAGTTAGTTATTACGGTTGGAGCTAGAAACACAAGCATTTAGCTACGTATTACTGTTGGAGCTAGAAACAAAAGCATTTAGCTAGGTATTACTGTTGGAGCTAGAACACAAGCATTTAGTTTGGTAATACTGTTGGAGCTAGGAACACAAGCATTTAGCTAGGTATTACTGTTGGAGCTAGGAACACAAGCATTTAGCTAGGTATTACTGTTGGAGCTAGGAACACAAGCATTTAGCTAGGTATTACTGTTGGAGCTAGAAACACAAGCATTTGGCTAGGTGTTACTGTTGGAGCTAGAAACACAAGCATTTAGTTAGTTATTACTGTTGGAGCTAGAAACACAAGCATTTGGCTAGGTATTACTGTTGGAGCTAGAAACACAAGCATTTAGTTAGTTATTACTGTTGGAGCTAGAGACACAAGCATTTAGTTAGGTATTACTGTTGGAACTAGGAACACAAGCATTTAGCTAGGTATTACTGTTGGAGCTAGGAACACAAGCATTTAGCTCGGTATTACTGTTGGAGCAAGAAACACAAGCATTTAGTTAGTTATTACTGTTGGAGCTAGAAACACATGCATTTAGTTAGTTATTACTTTTGGAGCTAGAAACACAAGCATTTAGCTAGGTATTACTGTTGGAGCTAGAAACACAAGCATTTAGGTAGGTATTACTGTTGGAGCTAGGCCCACAAGCATTTAGTTAGTTATTACTGTTGGAGCTAGAACGACAAACATTTAGCTTGGTATACTGTTGGAGCAAGAAACACAAGCATTTAGTTAGTTATTACTGTTGGAGCTTGGGACTCAGGCATTTAACTAGGCATTACTGTTGGAGCTAGAAACACAAGCATTTAGCTAGGTATTACTGTTGGAGCTAGAAACACAAACATTTAGTTTGTTATTACTGTTGGAGCTAGGAACACAAGCATTTAACTAGATATTACTGTTGGAGCTAGAAACACAAGCATTTAGCTAGGTATTACTGTTGGAGCTAGGAACACAAGCATTTAGTAAGTTATTACTGTTGGAGCTAAAAACACAAGCATTTAGTTGGGTATTACTGTTGTAGGTATTACTACACTGTTGGAGCTAGAAACACAAGCATTTAGTTAGTTATTACTGTTGGAGCTAGAAACACAAGCATTTAGTTAAGTATTACCGTACTGTTGGAGCAAGAAACACACGCATTTAGTTAGTTATTACGGTTGGAGCTAGAAACACAAGCATTTAGCTACGTATTACTGTTGGAGCTAGAAACAAAAGCATTTAGCTAGGTATTACTGTTGGAGCTAGGAACACAAGCATTTAGTTTGGTAATACTGTTGGAGCTAGGAACACAAGCATTTAGCTAGGTATTACTGTTGGAGCTAGGAACACAAGCATTTAGCTAGGTATTACTGTTGGAGCTAGGAACACAAGCATTTAGCTAGGTATTACTGTTGGAGCTAGAAACACAAGCATTTGGCTAGGTGTTACTGTTGGAGCTAGAAACACAAGCATTTAGTTAGTTATTACTGTTGGAGCTAGAAACACAAGCATTTGGCTAGGTATTACTGTTGGAGCTAGAAACACAAGCATTTAGTTAGTTATTACTGTTGGAGCTAGAGACACAAGCATTTAGTTAGGTATTACTGTTGGAACTAGGAACACAAGCATTTAGCTAGGTATTACTGTTGGAGCTAGGATCACAAGCATTTAGCTAGGTAACACTGTACTGTTGGAGCTAGGTACACAGCGTTTTGCTAGGTATTACTGTTGGAGCAAGGAACAAAAAATTTAGCTAGGTATTACTGTTGGAGGAAGGAATACAAGCATTTAGCTAGTTAACACTGTACTGTTGGAGCTAGAAACACAAGCATTTAGATAGGTGTTACTGTACTGTTGGAGCTAGAAACACAAGCATTTAGCTAGGTATTACTACACTGTTGGAGCTAGAAACACATGCATTTAGTTAGTTATTACTGTTGGAGCTAGAAACACAAGCATTTAGTTAAGTATTACCGTACTGTTGGAGCAAGAAACACAAACATTTAGTTTGTTATTACTGTTGGAGCTAGGAACACAAGCATTTAACTAGATATTACTGTTGGAGCTAGAAACACAAGCATTTAGCTAGGTAATACTGTTGGAGCTAGAAACACAAGCATTTAGCTTGGTATTACTGTTGGAGCTAGAAACACAAGCATTTAGCTAGGTATTACTGTTGGAGCTAGAAACACAAGCATTTAGGTAGGTATTACTGTTGAAGCTAGGAACACAAGCATTTAGTTAGGTATTACTGTTGGAGCTAGGAACACAAGCATTTAGCTAGGTATTACTGTTGAAGCTAGGAAACACAAGCATTTAGTTAGGTATTACTGTTGGAGCTAGGAACACAAGCATTTAGTTAGGTATTACTGTTGGAGCTAGGAACACAAGCATTTAGCTAGGTATTACTGTTGGAGCTAGAAACACAAGCATTTAGCAAGGTATTACCTTTGGACTAGAAACACAAGCATTTCGCTAGGTATTACTGTTAGAGCGAGGAACACAAGCATTTAGCTAGGTATTACTGTTGGAGCTAGAAACACAAGCATTTAGCAAGGTATTACCTTTGGAGCTAGAAACACAAGCATTTAGTTAGTTATTACTGTTGGAGCTAGAAACACAAGCATTTAGCTCGGTATTACTATTGGAGCTAGAAACACAAGCATTTAGTTTGTTATTACTGTTGGAACTAGAAACACAATCATTTAGTTAGTTATTACTGTTTGAGCTAGAAACACAAGCATTTAGCTCGGTATTACTGTTGGAGCTAGAAACACAAGCATTTAGCTCGGTATTACTGTTGGTGCTAGAAACACAAGCATTTAGTTAGTTATTACTGTTGGAGCTAGGCACACAAGAATTTAACTAGGTATTACTGTACTGTTGGAGCTAGAAACACAAGCATTTAGCTAGGTATTACTGTTGGAGCTAGAAACACAAGCATTTAACTAGGTATTACTGTTGGAGATAGAAACACAAGCATTTAACTAGGTATTACTGTTGGAGCTAGAAACGCAAGCATTTAGCTCGGTATTACTGTTGGAGCAAGAAACACAAGCATTTAGTTAGTTATTACTGTTGGAGCTAGAAACACATGCATTTAGTTAGTTATTACTTTTGGAGCTAGGAACACAAGCATTTAGTTTGGTAATACTGTTGGAGCTAGGAACACAAGCATTTAGCTAGGTATTACTGTTGGAGCTAGGAACACAAGCGTTTAGCTAGGTATTACTGTTGGAGCTAGGAACACAAGCATTTAGCTAGGTATTACTGTTGGAGCTAGAAACACAAACATTTAGTTTGGTATTACTGTTGGAGCTAGAAACACAAGCATTTGGCTAGGTGTTACTGTTGGAGCTAGAAACACAAGCATTTAGCTAGGTATTACTGTTGGAGCTAGGAACACAAGCATTTAGTAAGTTATTACTGTTGGAGCTAAAAACACAAGCATTTAGTTGGGTATTACTGTTGTAGGTATTACTACACTGTTGGAGCTAGAAACACAAGCATTTAGTTAGTTATTACTGTTGGAGCTTGGGACTCAGGCATTTAACTAGGCATTACTGTTGGAGCTAGAAACACAAGCATTTAGCTAAGTATTACTGTTGGAGCTAGAAACACAAACATTTAGTTTGTTATTACTGTTGGAGCTAGGAACACAAGCATTTAACTAGATATTACTGTTGGAGCTAGAAACACAAGCATTTAGCTAGGTATTACTGTTGGAGCTAGGAACACAAGCATTTAGTAAGTTATTACTGTTGGAGCTAAAAACACAAGCATTTAGTTGGGTATTACTGTTGTAGGTATTACTACACTGTTGGAGCTAGAAACACAAGCATTTAGCTCGGTATTACTGTTGAGTTAGAAACACAAGCATTTAGTTAGGTATTACCGTACTGTTGGAGCAAGAAACACAAGCATTTAGTTAGTTATTACGGTTGGAGCTAGAAACACAAGCATTTAACTAGGTATTACTGTTGGAGCTAGAAACACAAGCATTTAGTTAGTTATTACTGTTGGAGCTAGAAATTTAGTTAGTTATTACACAAGCATTTAGCTCGGTATTACTGTTGGAGCTAGAAACACAAGCATTTAGCTAGGTATTACTGTTGGTGCTAGAAACACAAGCATTTAGTTAGTTATTACTGTTGGAGCTAGGCACACAAGAATTTAACTAGGTATTACTGTACTGTTGGAGCTAGAAACACAAGCATTTAGCTAGGTATTACTGTTGGAGCTAGAAACACAAGCATTTAACTAGGTATTACTGTTGGAGATAGAAACACAAGCATTTAACTAGGTATTACTGTTGGAGCTAGAAACAAAGCATTTAGCTCGGTATTACTGTTGGAGCAAGAAACACAAGCATTTAGTTAGTTATTACTGTTGGAGCTAGAAACACATGCATTTAGTTAGTTATTACTTTTGGAGCTAGGAACACAAGCATTTAGTTTGGTAATACTGTTGGAGCTAGGAACACAAGCATTTAGCTAGGTATTACTGTTGGAAATAGGAACACAAGCATTTAGCTAGGTATTACTGTTGGAGCTAGGAACACAAGCATTTAGCTAGGTATTACTGTTGGAGCTAGAAACACAAACATTTAGCTTGGTATACTGTTGGAGCAAGAAACACAAGCATTTAGTTAGTTATTACTGTTGGAGCTTGGGACTCAGGCATTTAACTAGGCATTACTGTTGGAGCTAGAAACACAAGCATTTAGCTAAGTATTACTGTTGGAGCTAGAAACACAAACATTTAGTTTGTTATTACTGTTGGAGCTAGGAACACAAGCATTTAACTAGATATTACTGTTGGAGCTAGAAACACAAGCATTTAGCTAGGTATTACTGTTGGAGCTAGGAACACAAGCATTTAGTAAGTTATTACTGTTGGAGCTAAAAACACAAGCATTTAGTTGGGTATTACTGTTGTAGGTATTACTACACTGTTGGAGCTAGAAACACAAGCATTTAGTTAGTTATTACTGTTCGAGTTAGAAACACAAGCATTTAGTTAGGTATTACCGTACTGTTGGAGCAAGAAACACAAGCATTTAGTTAGTTATTACGGTTGGAGCTAGAAACACAAGCATTTAGCTAGGTATTACTGTTGGAGCTAGAAACAAAAGCATTTAGCTAGGTATTACTGTTGGAGCTAGGAACACAAGCATTTAGTTTGGTAATACTGTTGGAGCTAGGAACACAAGCATTTAGCTAGGTATTACTGTTGGAGCTAGGAACACAAGCATTTAGCTAGGTATTACTGTTGGAGCTAGGAACACAAGCATTTAGCTAGGTATTACTGTTGGAGCTAGAAACACAAGCATTTGGCTAGGTGTTACTGTTGGAGCTAGAAACACAAGCATTTAGTTAGTTATTACTGTTGGAGCTAGAAACACAAGCATTTGGCTAGGTATTACTGTTGGAGCTAGAAACACAAGCATTTAGTTAGTTATTACTGTTGGAGCTAGAGACACAAGCATTTAGTTAGGTATTACTGTTGGAACTAGGAACACAAGCATTTAGCTAGGTATTACTGTTGGAGCTAGGATCACAAGCATTTAGCTAGGTAACACTGTACTGTTGGAGCTAGGTACACGAGCGTTTAGCTAGGTATTACTGTTGGAGCAAGGAACAAAAAAATTTAGCTAGGTATTACTGTTGGAGGAAGGAATACAAGCATTTAGCTAGTTAACACTGTACTGTTGGAGCTAGAAACACAAGCATTTAGATAGGTGTTACTGTACTGTTGGAGCTAGAAACACAAGCATTTAGCTAGGTATTACTACACTGTTGGAGCTAGAAACACATGCATTTAGTTAGTTATTACTGTTGGAGCTAGAAACACAAGCATTTAGTTAAGTATTACCGTACTGTTGGAGCAAGAAACACACGCATTTAGCTAGGTATTACTGTTGGAGCTAGAAACACAAACATTTAGTTTGTTATTACTGTTGGAGCTAGGAACACAAGCATTTAACTAGATATTACTGTTGGAGCTAGAAACACAAGCATTTAGCTAGGTAATACTGTTGGAGCTAGAAACACAAACATTTAGTTTGTTATTACTGTTGGAGCTAGGAACACAAGCATTTAACTAGGCATTACTGTTGGAGCTAGAAACACAAGCATTTAGCTAGGTATTACTGTTGGAGCTAGAAACACAAACATTTAGTTTGTTATTACTGTTGGAGCTAGGAACACAAGCATTTAACTAGATATTACTGTTGGAGCTAGAAACACAAGCATTTAGCTAGGTATTACTGTTGGAGCTAGGAACACAAGCATTTAGTAAGTTATTACTGTTGGAGCTAAAAACACAAGCATTTAGTTGGGTATTACTGTTGTAGGTATTACTACACTGTTGGAGCTAGAAACACAAGCATTTAGTTAGTTATTACTGTTCGAGTTAGAAACACAAGCATTTAGTTAGGTATTACCGTACTGTTGGAGCAAGAAACACAAGCATTTAGTTAGTTATTACGGTTGGAGCTAGAAACACAAGCATTTAGCTACGTATTACTGTTGGAGCTAGAAACAAAAGCATTTAGCTAGGTATTACTGTTGGAGCTAGGAACACAAGCATTTAGTTTGGTAATACTGTTGGAGCTAGGAACACAAGCATTTAGCTAGGTATTACTGTTGGAGCTAGGAACACAAGCATTTAGCTAGGTATTACTGTTGGAGCTAGGAACACAAGCATTTAGCTAGGTATTACTGTTGGAGCTAGAAACACAAGCATTTAGCTAGGTATTACTGTTGGAGCTAGAAACACAAGCATTTAGGTAGGTATTACTGTTGAAGCTAGGAACACAAGCATTTAGTTAGGTATTACTGTTGGAGCTAGGAACACAAGCATTTAGCTAGGTATTACTGTTGGAGCTAGAAACACAAGCATTTAGCAAGGTATTACCTTTGGACTAGAAACACAAGCATTTCGCTAGGTATTACTGTTAGAGCTAGGAACACAAGCATTTAGCTAGGTATTACTGTTGGAGCTAGAAACACAAGCATTTAGCAAGGTATTACCTTTGGAGCTAGAAACACAAGCATTTAGTTAGTTATTACTGTTGGAGCTAGAAACACAAGCATTTAGATAGGTATTACTATTGGAGCTAGAAACACAAGCATTTAGTTTGTTATTACTGTTGGAACTAGAAACACAATCATTTAGTTAGTTATTACTGTTGGAGCTAGAAACACAAGCATTTAGCATTTGGAGCTAGAAACACAAGCATTTCTTAGGTATTACTGTTGGTGCTAGAAACACAAGCATTTAGTTAGTTATTACTGTTGGAGCTAGAAACACAAGCATTTAACTAGGTATTACTGTACTGTTGGAGCTAGAAACACAAGCATTTAGCTAGGTATTACTGTTGGAGCTAGAAACACAAGCATTTAGCTAGGTATTACTGTTGGAGCTAGAAACACAAGCATTTAACTAGGTATTACTGTTGGAGCTAGAAACACAAGCATTTAGCTAGTATTACTGTTGGAGCAAGAAACACAAGCATTTAGTTAGTTATTACTGTTGGAGCTAGAAACACATGCATTTAGTTAGTTATTACTTTTGGAGCTAGGAACACAAGCATTTAGTTTGGTAATACTGTTGGAGCTAGGAACACAAGCATTTAGCTAGGTATTACTGTTGGAGCTAGGAACACAAGCGTTTAGCTAGGTATTACTGTTGGAGCTAGGAACACAAGCATTTAGCTAGGTATTACTGTTGGAGCTAGAAACACAAACATTTAGCTTGGTATACTGTTGGAGCAAGAAACACAAGCATTTAGTTAGTTATTACTGTTGGAGCTTGGGACTCAGGCATTTAACTAGGCATTACTGTTGGAGCTAGAAACACAAGCATTTAGCTAAGTATTACTGTTGGAGCTAGAAACACAAACATTTAGTTTGTTATTACTGTTGGAGCTAGAAACACAAGCATTTAGCTAGGTATTACTGTTGGAGCTAGAAACACAAGCATTTAGTAAGTTATTACTGTTGGAGCTAGAAACACAAGCATTTAGTTGGGTATTACTGTTTAGTTATTACTACACTGTTGGAGCTAGAAACACAAGCATTTAGTTAGTTATTACTGTTGGAGCTAGAAACACAAGCATTTAGTTAGGTATTACTGTTGGAGCAAGAAACACAAGCATTTAGTTAGTTATTACTGTTGGAGCTAGAAACACAAGCATTTAGCTAGGTATTACTGTTGGAGCTAGAAACACAAGCATTTAGCTAGGTATTACTGTTGGAGCTAGAAACACAAGCATTTAGGTAGGTATTACTGTTGGAGCTAGGAACACAAGCATTTAGTTAGGTATTACTGTTGGAGCTAGGAACACAAGCATTTAGCTAGGTATTACTGTTGGAGCTAGAAACACAAGCATTTAGCAAGGTATTACTGTTGGAGCTAGAAACACAAGCATTTAGTTAGGTATTACTGTTGGAGCTAGAAACACAAGCATTTAGCTAGGTATTACTGTTGGAGCTAGAAACACAAGCATTTAGCAGGTATTACATTACTGTTGGAGCTAGAAACACAAGCATTTAGTTAGTTTTATTACTGTTGGAGCTAGAAACACAAGCATTTAGCTAGGTATTACTGTTGGAGCTAGAAACACAAGCATTTAGTTAGTTATTACTGTTGGAGCTAGAAACACAAGCATTTAGTTAGTTATTACTGTACTGGGAGCTAGAAACACAAGCATTTAGCTAGGTATTACTGTTGGAGCTAGAAACACAAGCATTTAGCTAGGTATTACTGTTGGAGCTAGAAACACAAGCATTTAGTTAGTTATTACTGTTGTTGAGCTAGAAACACAAGAATTTAGCTAGGTATTACTGTACTGTTGGAGCTAGAAACACAAACATTTAGCTAGGTATTACTGTTGGAGCTAGAAACACAAGCATTTAGCTAGGTATTACTGTTGGAGCTAGAAACACAAGCATTTAGCTAGGTATTACTGTTGGAGCTAGAAACACAAGCATTTAGCTAGGTATTACTGTTGGAGCTAGAAACACAAGCATTTAGTTAGGTATTACTGTTGGAGCTAGAAACACAAGCATTTAGCTAGGTATTACTGTTGGAGCTAGGAACACAAGCATTTAGTTTGGTATTACTGTTGGAGCTAGGAACACAAGCATTTAGCTAGGTATTACTGTTGGAGCTAGAAACACAAGCATTTAGCTAGGTATTACTGTTGAGCTAGGAACACAAGCATTTAGCTAGGTATTACTGTTGGAGCTAGAAACACAAACATTTAGCTTTAGGTATTACTGTTGGAGCTAGAAACACAAGCATTTAGTTAGGTATTACTGTTGGAGCTAGAAACACAAGCATTTAGCTAGGTTATTAGAAACACAAGCATTTAGTAGGTATTACTGTTGGAGCTAGAAACACAAGCATTTAGCTAGTTATTACTGTTGGAGCTAGAAACACAAGCATTTAGCTAGGTATTACTGTTGGAGCTAGGAACACAAGCATTTAGTAGTTATTACTGTTGGAGCTAGAAACACAAGCATTTAGTTGGGTATTACTGTTGGAACTAGGTATTACTACACTGTTGGAGCTAGAAACACAAGCATTTAGTTAGGTATTACTGTTGGAGCTAGAAACACAAGCATTTAGTTAGGTAGCTACACAAGCATTTAGCTAGGTATTACTGTTGGAGCAAGAAACACAAGCATTTAGTTAGTTATTACTGTTGGAGCTAGAAACACAAGCATTTAGCTAGTATTACTGTTGGAGCTAGAAACACAAGCATTTAGCTAGGTATTACTGTTGGAGCTAGGAACACAAGCATTTAGTTTGGTATTACTGTTGGAGCTAGGAACACAAGCATTTAGCTAGGTATTACTGTTGGAGCTAGTTGGAGCTAACACAAGCATTTAGCTAGGTATTACTGTTGGAGCTAGAAACACAAGCATTTAGCTAGGTATTACTGTTGGAGCTAGAAACACAAGCATTTGGCTAGGTATTACTGTTGGAGCTAGAAACACAAACATTTAGCTAGGTATTACTGTTGTTGAGCTAGAACACAAGCATTTAGTAAAGTTATTAGCTAGTTGCTGTTGGAGCTAGAAACACAAGCATTTAGTTGGGTATTACTGTTGTAGGTATTACTGTTGTTGGAGCTAGAAACACAAGCATTTAGTTAGTTATTACTGTTGGAGCTAGAAACACAAGCATTTAGTTAGGTATTACCGTACTGTTGGAGCAAGAAACACAAGCATTTAGTTAGTTATTACTGTTGGAGCTAGAAACACAAGCATTTAGCTAGGTATTACTGTTGTATTACTAGGTATTACTGGAGCTAGAAACACAAGCATTTAGCTAGGTATTACTGTTGGAGCTAGAAACACAAGCATTTAGTTTGGTATTATACTGTTGGAGCTAGAAACACAAGCATTTAGCTAGGTATTACTGTTGGAGCTAGGAACACAAGCATTTAGCTAGGTATTACTGTTGGAGCTAGAAACACAAGCATTTAGCTAGGTATTACTGTTGGAGCTAGAAACACAAGCATTTGGCTAGGTATTACTGTTGGAGCTAGAAACACAAGCATTTAGTTAGTTATTACTGTTGGAGCTAGAAACACAAGCATTTAGCTAGTTATTACTGTTGGAGCTAGAAACACAAGCATTTAGTTAGTTATTACTGTTGGAGCTAGAAACAAGCATTTAGTTAGGTATTACTGTTGGAGCTAGGAACACAAGCATTTAGCTAGGTATTACTGTTGGAGCTAGGAACACAAGCATTTAGCTAGGTATTTGGTACTGTTGGAGCTAGAAACACAAGCATTTAGCTAGGTATTACTGTTGGAGCAAGAAACACAAGCATTTAGCTAGTTATTTCTGTTGGAGCTAGAAACACAAGCATTTAGCTAGGTTTTACTGCTGGAGCAAGAAACACAAGCATTTAGCAAGGTATTACTAGGTATTACTGTTGGAGCTAGAAACACAAGCATTTAGCTAGGTATTACTAGCTAGAAACACAAGCATTTAGTAGGTATTACTGTTGGTTATTACTGCTAGAAACACAAGCATTTAGCTAGTTATTACTGTTGGAGCTAGAAACACAAGCATTTAGTTAAGGTATTACTGTTGGAGCTAGAAACACAAGCATTTAGCTAGGTATTACTGTTGGAGCTAGAAACACAAGCATTTAGATAGGTATTACTGTTGGAGCTAGGAACACAAGCATTTAGCTAGGTATTACTTACTGTTGGAGCTAGAAACACAAGCATTTAGCTAGGTATTACTGTTGGAGCTAGAAACACAATTACAAGCAGTTAATTATTACTGTTGGAGCAGAGACAAAGCATTTAGTTAATTACTGTTAACTTTAGTTTGTTATTACTGTTGGAGCTAGAAACACAAGCATTTAACTAAACACAAGGCAGGTATTACTGTTGGAGCTAGAAACACAAGCATTTAGCTAGGTATTACTGTTGGAGCTAGAAACACAAGCATTTAGTTAGTTATTACTGTTGGAGCTAGAAACACAAGCAACACAAGCATTTAGTTAGATATTACTGTTGGAGCTAGAAACACAAGCATTTAGCTAGGTATTACTGTTGGAGCTAGAACACAAGCATTTAGTAAGGTATTACTGTTGGAGCTAGAAACACAAGCATTTAGCTAGGTATTACTGTTGGAGCTAGGAACACAAGCATTTACTAGGTATTTTAGTAGTTATTACTGTTGGAGCTAGAAACACAAGCATTTAGTTAGTTATTACTGTTGGAGTTAGAAACACAAGCATTTAGCTTGGAGGTATTACTTTAGCTGTTGGAGCTAGAAACACAAGCATTTAGTTAGTTATTACTGTTGGAGCTAGAAACACAAGCATTTAGCTAGGTATTACTGTTGGAGCTAGAAACACAAGCATTTAGCTAGGTATTACTGTTGGAGCTGGAACACAAACATTTAGCTAGAAACTGTTGGAGCAAAACACAAGCATTTAGCTAGGTATTACTGTTGGAGCTAGAAACACAAGCATTTAGCTAGGTATTACTGTTGGAGCTAGAAACACAAGCATTTAGCTAGGTATTACTGTTGGAGCTAGAAACACAAGCATTTAGCTAGGTATTACTGTTGGAGCTTTAGAAACACAAGCATTTAACTAGTTATTACTGTTGGAGCTAGAAACACAAGCATTTAACTAGGTATTACTGTTGGAGCTAGAAACACAAGCATTTAGCTAGTTATTACTGTTGGACTGTTGGAGCTAGAAACACAAGCATTTAGCTAGGTATTACTGTACTGTTGAGCTAGAAACACAAGCATTTAGCTAGGTATTACTGTACTGTTGGAGCTAGAACACAAGCATTTAGCTAGGTATTACTGTTGGAGCTAGGAAAACACAAACATTTAGCTAGGTATTACTGTTGGAGCTAGGAACACAAGCATTTAGCTAGGTAACACTGTACTGTTGGAGCTAGAAACACAAGCATTTAGCTAGGTATTACTGTTGGAGCTAGAAACACAAGCATTTAACTAGGTATTACTGTTGGAGCTAGAAACACAAGCATTTAGCTAGTATTACTGTTGGAGCTAGAAACACAAGCATTTAGCAAGGTATTACTGTGCTGTTGGAGCTAGAAACACAATCATTTAGCTAGTTTTACTGTGCTGTTGGAGCTAGAAACACAAGCATTTAGCTATTACTGTTGGAGCTAGAAACACAAACATTTAGCTAGGTATTACTGTTGGAGCTAGAAACACAAACATTTAACTTGGTATTGCTTTTGGAGCTAGAAACACAAGCCTTTAACTAGGTATTACTGTACTGTTGGAGCTAGAAACACAAGCATTTAGCTAGGTTTTACTGTACTGTTGGAGCTAGAAACACAAGCATTTAGCTAGGTATTACTGTACTGTTGGAGCTAGAAACACAAGCATTTAGCTAGGTATGTACTGTTGGAGCTAGAAACACAAGCATTTAGCTAGGTATTACTGTTGGAGCTAGAAACACAAGCATTTAACTAGGTATTACTGTTGTTGAGCTAGGAACACAAGCATTTCGCTTTGTACTACTGTTGGAGCTAGGGAACAAACATTCAGCAAGGTATTACTGTGCTGTTGGAGCTAGTAACACAATCATTTAGCTAGCTTTTACTGTGCTGTTGGAGCTAGAAACAGAAGCATTTAGCTCGGTATTACTGTTGGAGCTAGAAACACAAACATTTAGCTAGGTATTGCTGTTGGAGCTAGAAACACAAACATTTAGCTAGGTATTGCTGTTGGAGCTAGAAACACAAGCCTTTAGCTAGGTATTAATGTGCTGTTGGAGCTGGAAGCACAAGCCTTTAGCTAGGTATTACTGTGCTGTTGGAGCTAGAAACACAAGCCTTTAGCTAGGTATTAATGTGCTGTTGGAGCTAGAAACACAAGCATTTAGCTAGGTGTTACTGTACTGTTGGAGCTAGAAACACAAGCCTTTAACTAGGTATTGTTGTTGGAGGCAGAAACACAAGCATTTAGCTAGGTATTACTGTACTGTTGGAGCTAGAAACACAAGCATTCAGCTAGGTTTTACTGTACTGTTGGAGCTAGAAACACAAGCATTTAGCTAGGTGTTACTGTACTGTTGGAGCTAGAAACACAAGCATTTAGCTAGGTATTCCTGTACTGTTGGAGCTAGAAACACAGGCATTTAGCTAGGTATTACTGTACTGTTGGAGCTAGAAACACAAGCATTTAGCTAGGTATTGCTCTGCTGTTGGAGCTAGAAATACAGGCATTTAGCTAGGTATTACTGTGCTGTTGGAGCTAGAAACACAAGCATTTAGCTAGGTATTGCTCTGCTGTTGGAGCTAGAAATACAGGCATTTTGATGCACCTGCGATAACATCTGCAGATCTGTGTACGTGACCAATAAACATTGATTTGATTAGACTTTTATTTGAGTTCCTTCGTTTATTAGATGGGTAATTTTGGATTTGCTAGATTTGAGAGGGAAGGAAGACACTTTTCAATTAAATATGTGTGGGGACAACATCAAAACAGCTTTAAAACCCATCTGTCTGATGAGAGAGAGACAGCTGTCGAGTGTGAACACACACACACACACACACACACACACACGATACAGACCCCATATTTTATCTTTCCATGAGTCAGGTAAGAAAGGTCAAGTGCATTTCGTCGTCGCTGGATGCATAACTAGGCTACACTACATGAAAATAAGACATATTGAGACCACAGCTAATGTCAGCTGGGCTGCCAGCGTCTGACTCTACTAGCCACACACAGAATCAGCCGTCATGCATTACAGCTACATTTCCCATTAAATGTCAGGCTCTGCACCAAAATAAAAAAAACTGAGAACCTCAGTCTAAATCTATGGATCGGCTCCGTGTGCCAGCAGCATTTCACAGCGACGCTGTCACATTCTACTACTAGCCGCTGCATGTCACATCAATTAGACCTCGAGTCTTGCCTTGCCCAACAGCCGTTATCATTTAGAATTTTAGCCCAGCGGTGAAATGTAAACGAAGTCCGAGCCAGGACTGGATGACGTCATGTCTGTGAGAGTGTGTGTGTGTGTGGGGGGGGGGGGTGCGTTTTATGCACAGCAGTAGCCATGATAACAGACACTAGTCTCGCTGCCTCTGGTTGCAGAGTTGAGTAGGCTGTTTTCGTGAGGGCGTGTGGACCGTTGGCGCCTGGAATCTTCACATGGAATATAACAGCACGCCTGATTTCAGATCTCACGGGCAGGCATTCTCTCTCTCTCTCTCTCTCTCTCTCTCTCTCTCTCTCTCTCTCTCTCTCTCTCTCTCTCTCTCTCTCTCTCTCTCTCTCTCTCTCTCTCTCTCTCTCTCTCTCTCTATCAATCTCTCACTCTCTCGCTCTCTTTCTCTCTCTCTCTCTCTCTCTCTCTCTCAATCTCTCTCGCTCTCTCTCTCTATCAATCTCTCTCTCTCAATCTCTCTCGCTCTCTCTCTCTATCAATCTCTCACTCTCTCTCTCTTTCTCTCAATCTCTCTCGCTCTCTCTCTCAATCTCTCTCGCTCTCTCTCTCTATTAATCTCCCACTCTCTCTCTTTCTTTCTCTCTCTCTCTCTCTCTCTCTCTCTCTCTCTCTCTCTCTCAATCTCTCCCTCAAAATGCCTCTTCACTCTCTCTCTCTCTCTCGCTCTCACTCTCACTCTCTCTCTCTCTCTCTCTCTCTCTCTCTCTCTCTCTCTCTCTCTCTCTCTCTCTCTCTTTCTCTCTCTCTCTCTGCCCAAAAAGCCTCTTCACTCCCTATACCCACACAATGGTGTATACAGTGCAGGGAGAGAGACACACTACAATAGAGGAGACATCATACTGTGCTCATGAAGGGCTAAGCTGTTGAGCAGCAATGATGTGAGACCGGGTAACAGTTTGTCCTGACAGGTTTGTCCTGTATTGTGGGTGGGGGTGGGGGGGGGGGGAGTCTCCTTGTATGAGGGGGGCGGGGGGGGTGCAAGTCAAGTGAAGGGAAGTCTCCTTGTATGAGGGGGGGCAAGTCAAGTGAAGGGAAGTCTCCTTGTATGAGGGGGGGGGGGGCAAGTCAAGTGAAGGGAAGTCTCCTTGTATGAGGGGGGGGGGCAGTTTATAGAAATAGATCTACAGTTTTTGTAGTAGAAGTTCATCCCCTGGACAGGAAGCAGCTAGTTTATCACAGGGCCTAAATGTATATCCTTAATTCTGAGCACCAAGCAGTGATGCAATGGGCCCTATTTTACAGCAGTATGACTCATCCAGGGATCGAACTCCCAACCTTTAATCTTAAAGCGGACTGTGAATTGGGGGGCAAGTGTAAGCAAACAATCCCTCATGCATGTGAAAAAAAATAGACTACTGGTGAAACCAGACACACACACACACACACACACACACACACACACACACGTCAGACCAGACGGACAGATTCACTGCTGGTTGTGTGTTCATCACGCAAGTCATGTACCAGGTGAGCACAAGAGTCATGTACCAAGGGTTATACCAGGTGAGCACAAGAGTCATGTACCAAGGGTTATACCAGGTGAGCACAAGAGTCATGTACCAAGGGTTATACCAGGTGAGCACAAGAGTCATGCGCCAAGGGTTATACCAGGTGAGCACAAGAGTCATGTACCAAGGGTTATACCAGGTGAGCACAAGAGTCATGTACCAAGGGTTATACCAGGTGAGCACAAGAGTCATGTACCAAGGGTTATACCAGGTGAGCACAAGAGTCATGTACCAAGGGTTATACCAGGTGAGCACAAGAGTCATGTACCAAGGGTTATACCTGGTGAGCACAAGAGTCATGTACCAAGGGTTGTACCAGGTGAGCACAAGAGTCATGTACCAAGGGTTATACCAGGTGAGCACAAGAGTCATGCGCCAAGGGTTATACCAGGTGAGCACAAGAGTCATGTACCAAGGGTTATACCTGGTGAGCACAAAAGGATGAGAGGAGAAGAGAGGAGATGAGGGTTGTGGATGGGCTTCATATGGTGGGTGAGGAAGAGGAAGGGTTTCATATGGTGGGTGAGGAAGAGGAAGAGGAAGGGTTTCAGGTGGTGTGTCAGTAGGCACCCAGACAGACAGACAGACAGACAGACAGACAGACAGATCATCATCCTTCAGGTTATCTTACCTCCATACTTGTCCCATCTGGAAGATGTGTATGAGGGTCTGCCACAGCCACACAGAGAGCAGGCAGCACCTGTCCCTTCCCTGTGCACTCAGCCCTGCCGTAGCTCTCCGGTTGCTCAGCCCTTCCACAGAGCCCAGACCGCCCCCGGTGTAATCCTGCACGAACCACCTGAAGCTCAGGATCTGGACCAGCACCGAGGGCACCAGCACCAAGAAGAGGGTGAGTCCGGACCAGAGGTAGTCATGCTTGTGGTAGTAGTCGATGGCCAGCGCCAGGTCCGTCCCCACGTCCCAGAAGAACACGAACAGGGCCAGGATGATCCACAGACAGTCCAGCCAGAGGCGCTCTTCCTGCTGAGGCCGACCCGTCCGTGCGTCCTCTTGTCCTCCCCCGCCTCTCCTCTTGTCGTGGAGGTAATGCAGACAGGCGCTCCGGCAGCCCCAGTAACAGGACGAGGTGTTGCAGCAGTGGCAGATGTGAAAGGAGCTGCCTTCCCTCGGGTCGCCCTCGCCGGTCCCCACCACCTCGTCCAGGTTGTGCAGCTGGGCGAATCCCCTGATGACCCCGCGACCATCGGATTTCGCTGCCATCTTGCTCTCCGCTGAAGCGTCTCACACCTCCGGCTTCCGGGGTTCGTGACGACACTTCCCTGACACCTGTTTTCCGAGTGCCAGATGTGTGAGCCATCTAAAAAAAGCTGTGAGGCAGTGCGGCAGCGTCTCCAGGTCTGTTCCCGGATCGTGTCCAGGCAGCGGCGGCAGCGTCACAGACATAACCCATCTTCTCTCTCGGTATGGAATGTGGTACCGTTGAAGAGGAGAGGAGGTAGCCTGGTTACAGCTAGTGTGCTACTACTACTCTGGTGTATTCAATACCCGTACCTAATAATCTATCTATCTACTGGAGCCTTTCATAGCCTCACCATGTTTTCTGTTATTCTGCAGCAGCTCACCCTCTCCCTCTCCTTCCTTCCCCCAGCTGCAGGGCTGAATGCCACAAGCCGACCGTCCACGACTACCTAATTAATCCCCCCCACCCTCTGTCTCGTTCTCTGTCCCTCTCTCTCTCTCACTCTCTCTCTCTCTCGTTCGCTGTCTCTCTCTCACTCTCTCTCCCCACCGCTCTCGCTCTCTCTCTCTCTCTCTCTCTCTCTCTCTCTCTCTCGTTTGCTGTCTCTCTCTCTGTCTCTCTCACTCTCTCTCCCCACCGCTCTCGCTCTCTCTCTCTCTCTCTCTCCTCTCTCTCTCTCTCTCCCTACTGCTCTCTCTCTCTCTCTCTCTGCTCTCTCTCTCTCTCTCTCTCTCTACTGCTCTCTCTCTCTCTCTCTCTCTCTCTCTCTCTCTCCCTATGTCTCTCTTTCTGCTAAACGTGGTTGCCACCTAGTGTTTTGTTTAAAGCCCCAAATATGGAAGAAGAGGGCTGCATGATGTAATGCTGCGTTGGGCGTACAGGGTGTGTATTTATTAACCCCTTGAGCTCTCCCCCCACCCACCCTCCATCTCTACCTGTGTGTGTGTGTGTGTGTGTGTGTGTGTGTGTGTGTGTGTGTGCGTGTGTGCGTGTGTGTGTGCGTGTGTGTGTGTGTGCGTGCGTGCGTGCGTGCGTGCGTGCGTGCGTGTGTGTGTGTGCGCCTGTGTGTGATATGTGATGGGAGTTTCTAGATAACCCCCCAAGGCAGATACATGATATTGATATGAGGCACTAATTATAGTCCACAGTAGACAAGGCTGGGAACACATGGCTAGAGAGCAGGACATATACAGGCTTACATGTTAATTTGGCAGGATATTTATGGCATAAGCTGAAATGAGAAAAGAGTCACAAGGTGTGGACTAAGATCAATGAAATTAAATGTAATTATTTCAGAAAATATATATTGATCAATAATTCGGTGAATAAATAACATATTAGAACAAATTCTCTAGTTGATAAAAACACCACTCATTTAAAAAAAATGTTTTAGACATTTCTGAAATTCGGCTTTATTAAACATATTATTATTATTACATCACAGTGTATCTGCCAATGGGTTTAAAGACTTGATGAAAGTGAGGTTCATCCCTGTGGAGGGGGGGGGGAAGCTGAAATGGTGAGGGGGCTGGGAGGGAAGCTGAAATGGTGATGGGGAGGGGGGGCTGGGAGGGAAGCTGAAATGGTGAGGGGGCTGGGAGGGAAGCTGAAATGGTGGGGGGAAGGGAGGGAAGCTGAAATGGTGAGGGGGCTGGGAGGGAAGCTGAAATGCTGAAATGGTGAGGGGGCTGGGAGGGAAGCTGAAATGGTGGGGGGCTGGGAGGGAAGCTGAAATGGTGAGGGGGCTGGGAGGGAAGCTGAAATGGTGAGGGGGCTGGGAGGGAAGCTGAAATGGTGGTGGGGGGGTTGCTTGGAGGGAAGCTGAAATGGTGGGGGCTGGGAGGGAAGCTGAAATGGTGAGGGGGCTGGGAGGGAAGCTGAAATGGTGAGGGGGCTGGGAGGGAAGCTGAAATGGTGGTGGGGGGGGCTTGGAGGGAAGCTGAAATGGTGGGGGGCTGGGAGGGAAGCTGAAATGGTGAGGGGGCTGGGAGGGAAGCTGAAATGGTGAGGGGCTGGGAGGGAAGCTGAAATGGTGAGGGGGCTGGGAGGGAAGCTGAAATGGTGAGGGGGCTGGGAGGGAAGCTGAAATGGTGGTGGGGGGGTGCTGGGAGGGAAGCTGAAATGGTGGGGGCTGGGAGGGAAGCTGAAATGGTGAGGGGGCTGGGAGGAAGCTGAAATGGTGGGGGGGCTGGGAGGGAAGCTGAAATGGTGAGGGGGCTGGGAGGGAAGCTGAAATGGTGGTGGGGAGGGGGGGCTGGGAGGGAAGCTGAAATGGTGAGGGGGCTGGGAGGGAAGCTGAAATGGTGAGGGGGCTGGGAGGGAAGCTGAAATGGTGAGGGGGCTGGGAGGGAAGCTGAAATGGTGAGGGGGCTGGGAGGGAAGCTGAAATGGTGAGGGGGCTGGGAGGGAAGCTGAAATGGTGAGGGGGCTGGGAGGGAAGCTGAAATGGTGAGGGGGCTGGGAGGGAAGCTGAAATGGTGGTGGGGGGTGAGGGGGCTGGGGGAAGCTGAAATTGGAGGGAAGCTGAAATGGTGGGGGCTGGGAGGGAAGCTGAAATGGTGGTGGTGGGGGGGGCTTGGAGGGAAGCTGAAATGGTGGGTGGGGCTGGGAGGGAAGCTGAAATGGTGGTGGGGGGGGGCTTGGAGGGAAGCTGAAATGGTGGGGGGCTGGGAGTGAAGAGAGACGCTGTCTTTCAGTTTCTGTTGTTATTCTGTTGTCTATAGATGCATTATGTCTGACTGTCTATAGATTCATCATGTCTGACTGTCTATAGATTCATCATGTCTGACTGTCTATAGATGAATCATGTCTGACTGTCTATAGATTCATCATGTCTGACTGTCTATAGATGCATCATGTCTGACTGTCTATAGATGCATCATGTCTGACTGTCTATAGATTCATCATGTCTGACTGTCTATAGATGAATCATGTCTGACTGTCTATAGATGCATCATGTCTGACTGTCTATAGATGAATCATGTCTGACTGTCTATAGATTCATCATGTCTGACTGTCTATAGATGCATCATGTCTGACTGTCTATAGATGCATCATGTCTGACTGTCTATAGATGAATCATGTCTGACTGTCTATAGATGAATCATGTCTGACTGTCTATAGATGCATCATGTCTGACTGTCTATAGATGCATCATGTCTGGCTGTCTATAGATGCATCATGTCTGGCTGTCTATAGATGAATCATGTCTGACTGTCCATAGATTCATCATGTCTGACTGTCTATAGATTCATCATGTCTGACTGTCTATAGATGCATCATATCTGACTGTCTATAGATTCATCATGTCTGACTGTCTATAGATGCATCATGTCTGACTGTCTATAGATGCATCATGTCTGACTGTCTATAGATGAATCATGTCTGACTGTCTATAGATGCATCATGTCTGACTGTCTATAGATGCATCATGTCTGACTGTCTATAGATGCATCATGTCTGGCTGTCTATAGATGCATCATGTCTGACTGTCTATAGATTCATCATGTCTGACTGTCTATAGATGAATCATGTCTGACTGTCTATAGATGAATCATGTCTGACTGTCTATAGATGAATCATGTCTGACTGTCTATAGATTCATCATGTCTGACTGTCTATAGATGCATCATGTCTGACTGTCTATAGATTCATCATGTCTGACTGTCTATAGATTCATCATGTCTGACTGTCTATAGATGCATCATGTCTGACTGTCTATAGATGCATCATGTCTGACTGTCTATAGATGCATCATGTCTGACTGTCTATAGATGCATCATGTCTGACTGTCTATAGATGAATCATGTCTGACTGTCTATAGATGAATCATGTCTGACTGTCTATAGATGCATCATGTCTGACTGTCTATAGATGCATCATGTCTGACTGTCTATAGATGCATCATGTCTGACTGTCCATAGATTCATCATGTCTGACTGTCTATAGATGCATCATGTCTGACTGTCTATAGATTCATCATGTCTGACTGTCTATAGATGCATCATGTCTGACTGTCTATAGATGAATCATGTCTGACTGTCTATAGATGCATCATGTCTGACTGTCTATAGATGAATCATGTCTGACTGTCTATAGATGCATCATGTTTGACTGTCTATAGATGAATCATGTCTGACTGTCTATAGATGCATCATGTCTGACTGTCTATAGATGAATCGTGTCTGACTGTCTATAGATGAATCATGTCTGACTGTCTATAGATTAATCATGTCTGACTGTCTATAGATGAATCATGTCTGACTGTCTATAGATGCATCATGTCTGACTGTCTATAGATGCATCATGTCTGACTGTCTATAGATTCATCATGTCTGACTGTCTATAGATGCATCATGTCTGACTGTCTATAGATGCATCATGTCTGACTGTCTATAGATGCATCATGTCTGACTGTCTATAGATGAATCATGTCTGACTGTCTATAGATGCATCATGTCTGACTGTCTATAGATGCATCATGTCTGACTGTCTATAGATTCATCATGTCTGACTGTCTATAGATGCATCATGTCTGACTGTCTATAGATGCATCATGTCTGGCTGTCTATAGATGCATCATGTCTGACTGTCCATAGATTCATCATGTCTGACTGTCTATAGATGAATCATGTCTGACTGTCTATAGATGAATCATGTCTGACTGTCTATAGATTCATCATGTCTGACTGTCCATAGATTCATCATGTCTGACTGTCCATAGATGCATCATGTCTGTCTATAAATTATATAATGTCTGTCTATTAATGATATCATGCCTGTCTATAGAAGGGAGAGATGTGAGTTGTTGGAGATGATTTTGGGTTTATATGCTGGAAATGGTGAATTCAGAAGATGTTTCCCAAATTGCACCCTATTCCCGATGTAGTGCACTACTTTTGACCAGGGTCCATAGGGATTAAGGTGCCATTTGGGATTCAATCAGCGATATAGTTACCAGGAGGTAGGGCTGTAGGCTTCCATAGGGATCTAGAAGGCCTCCTCTATCTTCAACTACAGTGAAGTGACGTCAAGCCTTACGATAGGCTACCATCTGTGTTGTCATAGACAACCATAAGTATTTCTTTCTATTGAAGAAATAAGTGGTAGGCCTACCTGTTAGACAGACAGACAGAAGGAAGCTATTGGCTGATATATCCATAGATTTGTCGGCACCTCCTCCGCCCACCGTGCACTCTTTAAATAGCCTACCTCAGAGTCACTGAAGGGCTGTTCAGTTAAAACCAAGACTCAAATTGAAGGGGTATGAGAGGGTATGACATAGGCCTACCTTTCATTAGAGAAAATGGCACAAAGCACAGGGCCTAACCCTTGTTAGCTTAAGATTTAGAAGAAAATAACACGGATCCGATTATATAAAGTTATCTACAATGAATGTACAAAACATTATGAACACCTGCTCTTTCCATGATATCGACCGACCAGGTGAATCCATGTGAAAGCTGTGATCACTGTGGTGTCACTGGTTGCATCCACTTCAATCAGTGTAGATGAAGGGGAAGAGGCAGGTCAAAGAAGGATTTTTAAGCATTGAGGCTATTGAGACATGGATTGTGTGTGTGTGCCATTCAGAGGGTGAATTGGCAAGACACAAGATGGGAAGTGTTTTTGAACGTGGTATGGTAGTAGGTGCCCAGGTGCACCGGTTTGTGGGAAGAACACCAACGCTACTAGGTTTTTCACGTTTAACAGTTTTCCCATGTTTATCAAGAATGGCCCACCACCCAAAGGATACACTGTTACGTGCCTCCTAATGGAGGGGGTTGCAGGAGCCAGGAGCAGGAGAGCAAGGAAGTCCCAACTCAACTACAAACATGGGACTGAAAACACGCCCAAACGAGGTCGCCACACACACAGGGAAATGAAGCGCGACACACGGAGGAGAAACCTCTACTCCTAAACACAAGACCAAACGGCACAACTGCCTTGTGGAAAATAAGCCCCGTGGTGCAGATACGCAACCCTCAATAACGTAACACCAGGAAACAATCCCGCTCAAAAGACTAGCCGGCAGCGGAGGTAAATATACCCTCCGAAATCAACTAATAAGACACAGGTGTAAACAATACAGACAGACACAAGCGAAAAGGAAAAAGGGATCGGTGGCAGCTAGTAGACCAGGCGAAGACGACCGCCGAGCACCGCCCAGAACAGGGAGAGGAGCCACCTTCAGTGGGAGCTAGTAGACCAGGCGAAGACGACCGCCGAGCACCGCCCCGAACAGGGAGAGGAGCCACCTTCAGTGGGAGCTAGTAGACCAGGCGAAGACGACCGCCGAGCACCGCCCGAACAGGGAGAGGAGCCACCTTCAGTGGGAGCTAGTAGACCAGGCGAAGACGACCGCCGAGCACCGCCCGAACAGGGAGAGGAGCCACCTTCAGTGGGAGCTAGTAGACCAGGCGACGACGACCGCCGAGCATCGCCCGAACAGGGAGAGGAGCCACCTTCAGTGGGAGCTAGTCGACCAGGCGACGACGACCGCCGAGCACCGCCCCGAACAGGGAGAGGAGCCACCTTCAGTGGGAGCTAGTAGACCAGGCGAAGATGACCGCCGAGCACCGCCCCGAACAGGGAGAGGAGCCACCTTCAGTGGGAGCTAGTAGACCAGGCGAAGACGACCGCCGAGCACCGCCCGAACAGGGAGAGGAGCCACCTTCAGTGGGAGCTAGTCGACCAGGCAACGACGACCGCCGAGCATCGCCCGAACAGGGAGAGGAGCCACCTTCAGTGGGAGCTAGTCGACCAGGCGACGACGACCGCCGAGCACCGCCCCGAACAGGGAGAGGAGCCACCTTCAGTGGGAGCTAGTAGACCAGGCGAAGACGACCGCCGAGCACCGCCCCGAACAGGGAGAGGAGCCACCTTCAGTGGGAGCTAGTAGACCAGGCGACGACGACCGCCGAGCACCGCCCGAACAGGGAGAGGAGCCACCTTCAGTGGGAGCTAGTCGACCAGGCGACGACGACCGCCGAGCACCGCCCCGAACAGGGAGAGGAGCCACCTTCAGTGGGAGCTAGTCGACCAGGCGACGACGACCGCCGAGCACCGCCCCGAACAGGGAGAGGAGCCACCTTCGGTGGAAGTCGTGACAAACACAGCCAAATCGAAACAAATGTGAGAAGTCTTGGACCAGCATCCCTGTGCTTTCAACACATTGTAGAGTTCATGTCCCAAATGAATTGAGGCTGTTCTGAGAGCAAGAAAAATAGGGGTGCAGCTCGATATTAGGAAGGTGTTCATAATTTTTTGGGCACTCAGTGTAATTTGGTCCACAGTGTTTTATGGTAGAAATAACCTGTAAAATACCCAGGAAAGACTCCGATGTTATGTCTATATCACTGTTTTGTTACATTGACATTCAGAGGTTGACTTTGCATGGGAAGTCATCTAAGATGTTTAAACTCAGACAGGTTTTAGGGAAAGACCTTCTCTCGTTGTGTTAAACCACAGAAGAAGAGTAATCAGCGGTTAAACCACAGAAGAAGAATAACCAGTGGTTAAAGCTGCATCATGAGGACTACTCTGTCTGGGGTGGAAAGGTAGGTCCCACTCTGTCTGGGGTGGAAATGTAGGTCCCACTCTGTCTGGGGTGGAAAGGTAGGTCCTACTCTGTCTGGGGTGGAAAGGTAGGTCTACTCTGTCTGGGGTGGAAAGGTAGGTCCTACTCTGTCTGTGGTGGAAAGGTAGGTCCTACTCTGTCTGGGGTGGAAAGGTAGGTCCCACTCTATCTGGGTGGAAAGGTAGGTCCCACTCTGTCTGGGTGGAAAGGTAGGTCCTACTCTGTCTGGGGTGGAAAGGTAGGTCCCACTCTGTCTGGGGTGGAGAGGTAGGCCCCACTCTGTCTGGGGTGGAGAGGTAGGCCCCACTCTGTCTGGGGTGGAGAGGTAGGTCCTACTCTGTCTGGGGTGGAAAGGTAGACCTACTCTGTCTGGGGTGGAAAGGTAGACCTACTCTGTCTGGGGTGGAAAGGTAGGTCCTACTCTGTCTGGGGTAGAAAGGTAGGTCCTACTCTGTCTGGGGTGGAAAGGTAGGCCTACTCTGTCTGGGGTGGAAAGGTAGGTCTACTCTGTCTGGGGTGGAAAGGTAGGTCCTACTCTGTCTGGGGTGGAAAGGTAGGTCCTACTCTGTCTGGGGTGGAAAGGTAGGTCCTACTCTGTCTGGGGTGGAAAGGTAGGTCCTACTCTGTCTGGGGTGGAAAGGTAGGTCCTACTCTGTCTGGGGTGGAAAGGTAGACCTACTCTGTCTGGGGTGGAAAGGTAGGCCTACTCTGTCTGGGGTGGAAAGGTAGGCCTACTCTGTCTGGGGTGGAAAGGTAGGTCCTACTCTGTCTGGGGTGGAAAGGTAGGTCCTACTCTGTCTGGGGTGGAAAGGTAGACCTACTCTGTCTGGGGTGGAAAGGTAGGCCTACTCTGTCTGGGGTGGAAAGGTAGGCCTACTCTGTCTGGGGTGGAAAGGTAGGTCCTACTCTGTCTGGGGTGGAAAGGTAGGTCCTACTCTGTCTGGGGTGGAAAGGTAGGTCCTACTCTGTCTGGGGTGGAAAGGTAGGCCTACTCTGTCTGGGGTGGAAAGGTAGGCCTACTCTGTCTGGGGTGGAAAGGTAGGTCCTACTCTGTCTGGGGTGGAAAGGTAGGTCCTACTCTGTCTGGGGTGGAAAGGTAGGTCCTACTCTGTCTGGGGTGGAAAGGTAGGTCCCACTCTGTCTGGGGTGGAGAGGTAGGCCCCACTCTGTCTGGGGTGGAAAGGTAGGTCCTACTCTGTCTGGGGTGGAAAGGTAGGTCCTACTCTGTCTGGGGTGGAAAGGTAGGTCCTACTCTGTCTGGGGTGGAAAGGTAGGCCTACTCTGTCTGGGGTGGAAAGGTAGGCCTACTCTGTCTGGGGTGGAAAGGTAGGTCCTACTCTGTCTGGGGTGGAAAGGTAGGTCCTACTCTGTCTGGGGTGGAAAGGTAGGACTACTCTGTCTGGGGTGGAAAGGTAGACCCTACTCTGTCTGGGGTGGAAAGGTAGACCTACTCTGTCTGGTGTGGAAAGGTAGGCCCTACTCTGTCTGGGGTGGAAAGGTAGACCTACTCTGTCTGGGGTGGAAAGGTAGGCCTACTCTGTCTGGGGTGGAAAGGTAGGTCTACTCTGTCTGGGGTGGAAAGGTAGGTCCCACTCTGTCTGGGGTGGAAAGGTAGTCCTACTCTGTCTGGGGTGGAAAGGTAGTCCTACTCTGTCTGGGGTGGAAAGGTAGGTCCTACTCTGTCTGGGGTGGAAAGGTAGGCCCTACTCTGTCTGGGGTGGAAAGGTAGGTCCTACTCTGTCTGGGGTGGAAAGGTAGGTCCTACTCTGTCTGGGGTGGAAAGGTAGGTCCTACTCTGTCTGGGGTGGAAAGGTAGGCCTACTCTGTCTGGGGTGGAAAGGTAGGTCTACTCTGTCTGGGGTGGAAAGGTAGGCCTACTCTGTCTGGGGTGGAAAGGTAGGTCCTACTCTGTCTGGGGTGGAAAGGTAGGTCCTACTCTGTCTGGGGTGGAAAGGTAGGCCTACTCTGTCTGGGGTGGAAAGGTAGGCCTACTCTGTCTGGGGTGGAAAGGTAGGTCCTACTCTGTCTGGGGTGGAAAGGTAGGTCCTACTCTGTCTGGGGTGGAAAGGTAGGACTACTCTGTCTGGGGTGGAAAGGTAGACCCTACTCTGTCTGGGGTGGAAAGGTAGACCTACTCTGTCTGGGGTGGAAAGGTAGGTCCTACTCTGTCTGGGGTGGAAAGGTAGACCTACTCTGTCTGGTGTGGAAAGGTAGGCCCTACTCTGTCTGGGGTGGAAAGGTAGACCTACTCTGTCTGGGGTGGTGAAAGGTAGGCCTACTCTGTCTGGGGAGGAAAGGTAGGTCTACTCTGTCTGGGGTGGAAAGGTAGGTCCCACTCTGTCTGGGGTGGAAAGGTAGTCCTACTCTGTCTGGGGTGGAAAGGTAGTCCTACTCTGTCTGGGGTGGAAAGGTAGGTCCTACTCTGTCTGGGGTGGAAAGGTAGGCCCTACTCTGTCTGGGGTGGAAAGGTAGGTCCTACTCTGTCTGGGGTGGAAAGGTAGGTCCTACTCTGTCTGGGGTGGAAAGGTAGGTCCTACTCTGTCTGGGGTGGAAAGGTAGGCCTACTCTGTCTGGGGTGGAAAGGTAGGTCTACTCTGTCTGGGGTGGAAAGGTAGGCCTACTCTGTCTGGGGTGGAATGGTAGGCCTACTCTGTCTGGGGTGGAAAGGTAGGTCCTACTCTGTCTGGGGTGGAAAGGTAGACCCTACTCTGTCTGGGGTGGAAAGGTAGGCCTACTCTGTCTGGGGTGGAAAGGTAGGCCCTACTCTGTCTGGGGTGGAAAGGTAGGTCTACTCTGTCTGGGGTGGAAAGGTAGGCCTACTCTGTCTGGGGTGGAAAGGTAGGTCTACTCTGTCTGGGTGGAAAGGTAGGTCCTACTCTGTCTGGGGTGGAAAGGTAGGTCCTACTCTGTCTGGGGTGGAAAGGTAGGTCCTACTCTGTCTGGGGTGGAAAGGTAGGTCCCACTCTATCTGGGTGGAAAGGTAGGTCCCACTCTGTCTGGGTGGAAAGGTAGGTCCTACTCTGTCTGGGGTGGAAAGGTAGGTCCCACTCTGTCTGGGGTGGAGAGGTAGGCCCCACTCTGTCTGGGGTGGAGAGGTAGGCCCCACTCTGTCTGGGGTGGAGAGGTAGGTCCTACTCTGTCTGGGGTGGAAAGGTAGACCTACTCTGTCTGGGGTGGAAAGGTAGACCTACTCTGTCTGGGGTGGAAAGGTAGGTCCTACTCTGTCTGGGGTAGAAAGGTAGGTCCTACTCTGTCTGGGGTGGAAAGGTAGGCCTACTCTGTCTGGGGTGGAAAGGTAGGTCTACTCTGTCTGGGGTGGAAAGGTAGGTCCTACTCTGTCTGGGGTGGAAAGGTAGGTCCTACTCTGTCTGGGGTGGAAAGGTAGGTCCTACTCTGTCTGGGGTGGAAAGGTAGGTCCTACTCTGTCTGGGGTGGAAAGGTAGGTCCTACTCTGTCTGGGGTGGAAAGGTAGACCTACTCTGTCTGGGGTGGAAAGGTAGGCCTACTCTGTCTGGGGTGGAAAGGTAGGCCTACTCTGTCTGGGGTGGAAAGGTAGGTCCTACTCTGTCTGGGGTGGAAAGGTAGGTCCTACTCTGTCTGGGGTGGAAAGGTAGACCTACTCTGTCTGGGGTGGAAAGGTAGGCCTACTCTGTCTGGGGTGGAAAGGTAGGCCTACTCTGTCTGGGGTGGAAAGGTAGGTCCTACTCTGTCTGGGGTGGAAAGGTAGGTCCTACTCTGTCTGGGGTGGAAAGGTAGGTCCTACTCTGTCTGGGGTGGAAAGGTAGGCCTACTCTGTCTGGGGTGGAAAGGTAGGCCTACTCTGTCTGGGGTGGAAAGGTAGGTCCTACTCTGTCTGGGGTGGAAAGGTAGGTCCTACTCTGTCTGGGGTGGAAAGGTAGGTCCTACTCTGTCTGGGGTGGAAAGGTAGGTCCCACTCTGTCTGGGGTGGAGAGGTAGGCCCCACTCTGTCTGGGGTGGAAAGGTAGGTCCTACTCTGTCTGGGGTGGAAAGGTAGGTCCTACTCTGTCTGGGGTGGAAAGGTAGGTCCTACTCTGTCTGGGGTGGAAAGGTAGGCCTACTCTGTCTGGGGTGGAAAGGTAGGCCTACTCTGTCTGGGGTGGAAAGGTAGGTCCTACTCTGTCTGGGGTGGAAAGGTAGGTCCTACTCTGTCTGGGGTGGAAAGGTAGGACTACTCTGTCTGGGGTGGAAAGGTAGACCCTACTCTGTCTGGGGTGGAAAGGTAGACCTACTCTGTCTGGTGTGGAAAGGTAGGCCCTACTCTGTCTGGGGTGGAAAGGTAGACCTACTCTGTCTGGGGTGGAAAGGTAGGCCTACTCTGTCTGGGGTGGAAAGGTAGGTCTACTCTGTCTGGGGTGGAAAGGTAGGTCCCACTCTGTCTGGGGTGGAAAGGTAGTCCTACTCTGTCTGGGGTGGAAAGGTAGTCCTACTCTGTCTGGGGTGGAAAGGTAGGTCCTACTCTGTCTGGGGTGGAAAGGTAGGCCCTACTCTGTCTGGGGTGGAAAGGTAGGTCCTACTCTGTCTGGGGTGGAAAGGTAGGTCCTACTCTGTCTGGGGTGGAAAGGTAGGTCCTACTCTGTCTGGGGTGGAAAGGTAGGCCTACTCTGTCTGGGGTGGAAAGGTAGGTCTACTCTGTCTGGGGTGGAAAGGTAGGCCTACTCTGTCTGGGGTGGAAAGGTAGGTCCTACTCTGTCTGGGGTGGAAAGGTAGGTCCTACTCTGTCTGGGGTGGAAAGGTAGGCCTACTCTGTCTGGGGTGGAAAGGTAGGCCTACTCTGTCTGGGGTGGAAAGGTAGGTCCTACTCTGTCTGGGGTGGAAAGGTAGGTCCTACTCTGTCTGGGGTGGAAAGGTAGGACTACTCTGTCTGGGGTGGAAAGGTAGACCCTACTCTGTCTGGGGTGGAAAGGTAGACCTACTCTGTCTGGGGTGGAAAGGTAGGTCCTACTCTGTCTGGGGTGGAAAGGTAGACCTACTCTGTCTGGTGTGGAAAGGTAGGCCCTACTCTGTCTGGGGTGGAAAGGTAGACCTACTCTGTCTGGGGTGGAAAGGTAGGCCTACTCTGTCTGGGGAGGAAAGGTAGGTCTACTCTGTCTGGGGTGGAAAGGTAGGTCCCACTCTGTCTGGGGTGGAAAGGTAGTCCTACTCTGTCTGGGGTGGAAAGGTAGTCCTACTCTGTCTGGGGTGGAAAGGTAGGTCCTACTCTGTCTGGGGTGGAAAGGTAGGCCCTACTCTGTCTGGGGTGGAAAGGTAGGTCCTACTCTGTCTGGGGTGGAAAGGTAGGTCCTACTCTGTCTGGGGTGGAAAGGTAGGTCCTACTCTGTCTGGGGTGGAAAGGTAGGCCTACTCTGTCTGGGGTGGAAAGGTAGGTCTACTCTGTCTGGGGTGGAAAGGTAGGCCTACTCTGTCTGGGGTGGAATGGTAGGCCTACTCTGTCTGGGGTGGAAAGGTAGGTCCTACTCTGTCTGGGGTGGAAAGGTAGACCCTACTCTGTCTGGGGTGGAAAGGTAGGCCTACTCTGTCTGGGGTGGAAAGGTAGGCCCTACTCTGTCTGGGGTGGAAAGGTAGGTCTACTCTGTCTGGGGTGGAAAGGTAGGCCTACTCTGTCTGGGGTGGAAAGGTAGGTCTACTCTGTCTGGGTGGAAAGGTAGGTCCTACTCTGTCTGGGGTGGAAAGGTAGGTCCTACTCTGTCTGGGGTGGAATGGTAGGCCTACTCTGTCTGGGTGGAAAGGTAGGTCCTACTCTGTCTGGGGTGGAAAGGTAGGTCCTAGTCTGTCTCGGGTGGAAAGGTAGGTCTACTCTGTCTGGGGTGGAAAGGTAGGCCTACTCTGTCTGGGGTGGAAAGGTAGACCCTACTCTGTCTGGGGTGGAAAGGTGGGTCTACTCTGTCTGGGTGGAAAGGTAGGCCTACTCTGTCTGGGGTGGAAAGGTAGGTCTACTCTGTCTGGGGTGGAAAGGTAGACCTACTCTGTTTGGGGTGGAAAGGTAGCCCTACTCTGTCTGGGGTGGAAAGGTAGGCCTACTCTGTCTGGGGTGGAAAGGTAGACCCTACTCTGTCTGGGGTGGAAAGGTGGGTCTACTCTGTCTGGGTGGAAAGGTAGGTCCTACTCTGTCTGGGGTGGAAAGGTAGGTCTACTCTGTCTGGGGTGGAAAGGTAGACCTACTCTGTCTGGGGTGGAAAGGTAGGCCTACTCTGTCTGGGGTGGAAAGGTAGGCCTACTCTGTCTGGGGTGGAAAGGTAGGTCTACTCTGTCTGGGGTGGAAAGGTAGACCCTACTCTGTCTGGGGTGGAAAGGTAGGCCTACTCTGTCTGGGGTGGAAAGGTAGGTCTACTCTGTCTGGGGTGGAAAGGTAGACCTACTCTGTCTGGGGTGGAAAGGTAGGCCTACTCTGTCTGGGGTGGAAAGGTAGCCCCACTCTGTCTGGGGTGGAAAGGTAGGTCTACTCTGTCTGGGGTGGAAAGGTAGTTCTACTCTGTCTGGGGTGGAAAGGTAGGGCCTACTCTGTCTGGGGTGGAAAGGTAGGCCCCACTCTGTCTGGGGTGGAGAGGTAGGCCCCACTCTGTCTGGGGTGGAGAGGTAGGTCCTACTCTGTCTGGGGTGGAAAGGTAGGTCTACTCTGTCTGGGTGGAAAGGTAGGTCCTACTCTGTCTGGGGTGGAAAGGTAGGTCTACTCTGTCTGGGGTGGAAAGGTAGACCTACTCTGTCTGGGGTGGAAAGGTAGGTCCTACTCTGTCTGGGGTGGAAAGGTAGACCTACTCTGTCTGGGGTGGAAAGGTAGGTCCTACTCTGTCTGGGGTGGAAAGGTAGGTCCTACTCTGTCTGGGTGGAAAGGTAGGTCCTACTCTGTCTGGGGTGGAAAGGTAGGTCTACTCTGTCTGGGGTGGAAAGGTAGGTCCTACTCTGTCTGGGGTGGAAAGGTAGGTCCTACTCTGTCTGGGGTGGAAAGGTAGGTCTACTCTGTCTGGGGTGGAAAGGTAGACCTACTCTGTCTGGGTGGAAAGGTAGGTCCCACTCTGTCTGGGGTGGAAAGGTAGACCTACTCTGTCTGGGGTGGAAAGGTAGGTCTACTCTGTCTGGGGTAGAAAGGTAGGTCTACTCTGTCTGGGGTAGAAAGGTAGTCCTACTCTGTCTGGGGTGGAAAGGTAGACCTACTCTGTCTGGGGTGGAAAGGTAGGTCTACTCTGTCTGGGGTGGAAAGGTAGACCTACTCTGTCTGGGGTGGAAAGGTAGGTCTACTCTGTCTGCGGTAGAAAGGTAGGTCTACTCTGTCTGGGGTGGAAAGGTAGTCCTACTCTGTCTGGGGTGGAATGGTAGGTCCTACTCTGTCTGGGGTGGAAAGGTAGCCCTACTCTTCTTCTGCATGTCTGGCAGACATATCAGTGTGGATGACGGATCACCACCTCAAGCTGAACCTCGGCAAGACGGAGCTGCTCTTCCTCCCGGGGAAGGACTGCCCGTTCCATGATCTCGCCATCACGGTTGACAACTCCATTGTGTCCTCCTCCCAGAGCGCTAAGAACCTTGGCGTGATCCTGGACAACACCCTGTCGTTCTCAACTAACATCATGGCGGTGGCCCGTTCCTGTAGGTTCATGCTCTACAACATCCGCAGAGTACGACCCTGCCTCACACAGGAAGCGGCGCAGGTCCTAATCCAGGCACTTGTCATCTCCCGTCTGGATTACTGCAACTCGCTGTTGGCTGGGCTCCCTGCCTGTGCCATTAAACCCCTACAACTCATCCAGAACGCCGCAGCCCGTGTGGTGTTCAACCTTCCCAAGTTCTCTCACGTCACCCCGCTCCTCCGCTCTCTCCACTGGCTTCCAGTTGAAGCTCGCATCCGCTACAAGACCATGGTGCTTGCCTACGGAGCTGTGAGGGGAACGGCACCGCAGTACCTCCAGGCTCTGATCAGGCCCTACACCCAAACAAGGGCACTGCGTTCATCCACCTCTGGCCTGCTCGCCTCCCTACCACTGAGGAAGTACAGTTCCCGCTCAGCCCAGTCAAAACTGTTCGCTGCTCTGGCCCCCCAATGGTGGAACAAACTCCCTCACGACGCCAGGACAGCGGAGTCAATCACCACCTTCCGGAGACACCTGAAACCCCACCTTTTCAAGGAATACCTAGGATAGGATAAGTAATCCTTCTCACCCCCCCCCTTAAATGATTTAGATGCACTATTGTAAAGTGGCTGTTCCACTGGATGTCAGAAGGTGAATTCACCAATTTGTAAGTCGCTCTGGATAAGAGCGTCTGCAAAATGACTTAAATGTAAATGTACTCTGTCTGGGGTGGAAAGGTAGGTCCTACTCTGTCTGGGGTGGAAAGGTAGGTCCTACTCTGTCTGGGGTGGAGAGGTAGGTCCTACTCTGTCTGGGGTGGAAAGGTAGGTCCTACTCTGTCTGGGGTGGAGAGGTAGGTCCTACTCTGTCTGGGGTGGAAAGGTAGACCTACTCTGTCTGGGGTGGAAAGGTAGGTCCTACTCTGTCTGGGGTGGAAAGGTAGACCTACTCTGTCTGGGGTGGAAAGGTAGGTCCCACTCTGTCTGGGGTGGAAAGGTAGGCCCTACTCTGTCTGGGGTGGGAAGGTAGTTCACTCTGTCTGGGGTGGAAAGGTAGACCTACTCTGTCTGGGGTGGGAAGGTAGTTCACTCTGTCTGGGGTGGAAAGGTAGGCCCTACTCTGTCTGGGGTGGGAAGGTAGGTCCTACTCTGTCTGGGTGGAAAGGTAGGTCCCACTCTGTCTGGGGTGGGAAGGTAGGTCCTACTCTGTCTGGGTGGAAAGGTAGGTCCTACTCTGTCTGGGTGGAAAGGTAGGTCCTACTCTGTCTGGGTGGAAAGGTAGGCCCTACTCTGTCTGGGGTGGGAAGGTAGACCTACTCTGTCTGGGGTGGAAAGGTAGGTCCCACTCTGTCTGGGGTGGAAAGGTAGGTCCTACTCTGTCTGGGGTGGAAAGGTAGGTCTACTCTGTCTGGGGTGGAAAGGTAGGTCTACTCTGTCTGGGGTGGAAAGGTAGGTCCTACTCTGTCTGGGGTGGAAAGGTAGGTCTACTCTGTCTGGAGTGGAAAGGTATGCCTACTCTGTCTGGGTGGAAAGGTAGGTCTACTCTGTCTGGGTGGAAAGGTAGGTCCTACTCTGTCTGGGGTGGAAAGGTAGGTCCTACTCTGTCTGGGGTGGAAAGGTAGACCCTACTCTGTCTGGGGTGGAAAGGTAGCTCTACTCTGTCTGGGGTGGAAAGGTAGACCTACTCTGTCTGGGGTGGAAAGGTAGGTCCTACTCTGTCTGGGGTGGAAAGGTAGGTCCTACTCTGTCTGGGGTGGAAAGGTAGGCCCTACTCTGTCTGGGGTGGAAAGGTAGCTCTACTCTGTCTGGGGTGGAAAGGTAGACCTACTCTGTCTGGGGTGGAAAGGTAGGTCCTACTCTGTCTGGGGTGGAAAGGTAGACCCTACTCTGTCTGGGTGGAAAGGTAGACCCTACTCTGTCTGGGTGGAAAGGTAGACCTACTCTGTCTGGGTGGAAAGGTAGACCTACTCTGTCTGGGGTGGAAAGGTAGGTCCTACTCTGTCTGGGGTGGAAAGGTAGGCCCTACTCTGTCTGGGGTGGAAAGGTAGCTCTACTCTGTCTGGGGTGGAAAGGTAGACCTACTCTGTCTGGGGTGGAAAGGTAGGTCCTACTCTGTCTGGGGTGGAAAGGTAGGTCCTACTCTGTCTGGGTGGAAAGGTAGACCCTACTCTGTCTGGGTGGAAAGGTAGGTCCTACTCTGTCTGGGGTGGAAAGGTAGGCCCTACTCTGTCTGGGGTGGAAAGGTAGCTCTACTCTGTCTGGGGTGGAAAGGTAGGTCCCACTCTGTCTGGGGTGGAAAGGTAGGTCTACTCTGTCTGGGGTGGAAAGGTAGGTCTACTCTGTCTGGGGTGGAAAGGTAGGTCTACTCTGTCTGGGGTGGAAAGGTAGGTCTACTCTGTCTGGGGTGGAAAGGTAGGTCTACTCTGTCTGGGGTGGAAAGGTAGGTCCCACTCTGTCTGGGGTGGAAAGGGTGGTCTACTCTGTCTGGGGTGGAAAGGGTGGTCTACTCTGTCTGGGGTGGAAAGGTAGGTCTACTCTGTCTGGGGTGGAAAGGTAGGCCCCACTCTGTCTGGGGTGGAGAGGTAGGCCCCACTCTGTCTGGGGTGGAAAGGCAGGTCTACTCTGTCTGGGGTTGAAAGGTAGGTCTACTCTGTCTGGGGTGGAAAGGTAGGTCTACTCTGTCTGGGGTGGAGAGGTAGGTCTACTCTGTCTGGGGTAGAAAGGTAGGCCTACTCTGTCTGGGGTGGAAAGGTAGGCCTACTCTGTCTGGGGTGGAAAGGTAGGTCTACTCTGTCTGGGGTGGAAAGGTAGGTCTACTCTGTCTGGGGTGGAAAGGTCGGTCCTACTCTGTCTGGGGTGGAAAGGTAGACCTACTCTGTCTGGGGTGGAAAGGTAGGACCTACTCTGTCTGGGGTGGAAAGGTAGGCCTACTCTGTCTGGGGTGGAAAGGTCGGTCCTACTCTGTCTGGGTGGAAAGGTAGGTCTACTCTGTCTGGGGTGGAAAGGTAGGACCTACTCTGTCTGGGGTGGAAAGGTAGGCCTACTCTGTCTGGGGTGGAAAGGTAGACCTACTCTGTCTGGGGTGGAAAGGTAGGTCTACTCTGTCTGGGGTGGAAAGGTAGACCTACTCTGTCTGGGGTGGAAAGGTAGGTCTACTCTGTCTGGGGTGGAAAGGTAGGCCTACTCTGTCTGGGGTGGAAAGGTAGTCCTACTCTGTCTGGGGTGGAAAGGTCGGTCTAACTTTTGAAAGGACCATACTCAGATTCCTTAAAATATCTTAGATTTAATTATTTGCAAACAGGGACAGTTTTGTTGCAAACAAGACACAGTGATTTGGCATTGGATAAATATGATAAAATGAATGAATCCCGTCCTCCTGGTCCGATGGCCTTGTCAGTAGTATGTTTCTATTTTCCCTCTTGGTTTTAATTTTTGTGTCACAAAATGTAAATTGACTGATCACTTCCGCCCGGTAGGTGGCAGCATGCGTGCACAAAATGTGCTGAACACCATGACACCGAAGAAGAACACTCAAAATGGCGACACGGTAGAAAAGTTCATGCTGTTTTGTCTGTTTTGTATACCCCTTATCTTTTCCATGTAGTTGTTTTAATAATAATACCAAGTCACTCCTATCTGACATAAGGAAATAAGTATTGTTGTTTTTTTTGACAACGCGAGAATTGAATGTTATCGAAGTTACAAACTGTTATTATTCCACACATTTTAGGATCACAGAAGGCCCACTAGCTATGCTATTTGTTTTTCTTTTTTACTCTGGGTGGACATGTCAAAGATTATCAGTGTGTCTCTAAGAGAGTTGTTGGAAGAAACCATCTGTTGAAGTGAGCATGAAGAGGATCAACACATAGAAATGGAAGAGGATGTGAAGAAAGTGAAAAAGGTAAGTGACTGACTTTATTAGCTCGTTAGTTAAGTGTGGTAGAAACAGGCTTGGTTTCAGGGCGTCGTTTTTCTCTCTCTTGTTTCGTGATTGTCATCATTATACTTTCGTAACTGACTAAAAAACATCACGTTATGTTGCTACAATTCTGGCCGATATTTCTCTAAATGCGCCTTGTGTCATTTCTACAAAATAGTAAATAAACGTCCTTTGCGCAGTTTATATACCGTCGGGGTGGTAACATTTAATGTCTTTCAGCTCACTAACTAAGATCTCACACTTGGCCACAAAGTTAAGAACATCTCAAGGATGTTGGTAACTTGCATTTTGAAAACATCATTCATGCTCAACCAAGCTGGACTCGGGGGTAGATGTAAATATACATGTCTTCCTCCATTTAGTATGTGTTGTTACATCTAGTATGTGTTGTTACATTTAGTATGCGTTGTTACATTTAGTATGCGTTGTTACATTTAGTATGCGTTGTTACATTTAGCATGCGTTGTTACATTTAGTATGCGTTGTTACATTTAGCATGCGTTGTTACATTTAGCATGCGTTGTTACATTTAGCATGCGTTGTTACATTTAGCATGCGTTGTTACATTTAGCATGCGTTGTTACATTTAGCATGGTATTTATTAGTTTGTGGATGTTACTCATCCATTTCATATGTGTTAGGAATTAGAGTTTTGTATGATATGTGTTAGGGATTTAAATTGGTTGTGGCCTCAACTTCAGTACTACAGGATAGATCCCGAATGGGACGCAGAGGTCTAAGGCACTGCATCTCAGTGCTTCAGGCGTCACGACAGACACCCAGGTTCGACTCCAGGCTGTATCACAACTGGCCGTGATTGGGAGTCCCGTAGGGCGGAGCACAATCGGCCCAGCGTCATCCGGGTTTGGCCGGTGTAGGCCGTCATTGTAAATAAGAATTTGTTCTTAAGTGAGTTGCCTAGTTAAATAAAGGTTAAATAAAAAAATATATATAATAATAATAATAAACACATTGATATGACTGAATATCCTGGTATGGCACAAGGTCATTATAAAGTTATGCCAATCTGGATATTGCCCAAGTCTACTGTAAAAAAACAAACTCTGGGTGTTTGTTTCCTGTGATCGCAGTCAGATTTTTAATGGGGAAAGGGTTCTTGGTGTCAACTGTCATTGAGCAGGTCACTCACAGATTTTCTCTTTTTCTCTTTCTCTCTCTCATCTGAAAGGAAGGGGTGTCAAGGAGAGGGTTGGCAGTAGGGGTGTGTTTATAGTGTCAGCTGTCCAGGAGAAGGCTTGACAGTAGGGGTGTGTTTATAGTGTCAGCTGTCGAGGAGAAAGCTTGACAGTAGGGGTGTGTTTATAGTGTCAGCTGTCCAGGAGAAGGGTTGACAGTAGGGGTGTGTTTATAGTGTCAGCTGTCATAGAGAAGGCTTGACAGTAGGGGTGTGTTTATAGTGTCAGCTGTCATAGAGAAGGGTTGACAGTAGGGGTGTGTTTATAGTGTCGGCTGTCGAGGAGAAGGGTTGACAGTAGGGGTGTGTTTATAGTGTCAGCTGTCATAGAGAAGGGTTGACAGTAGGGGTGTGTTTATAGTGTCAGCTGTCATAGAGAAGGCTTGACAGTAGTGGTGTGTTTATAGTGTCAGCTGTCATAGAGAAGGGTTGACAGTAGGGGTGTGTTTATAGTGTCAGCTGTCATAGAGAAGGGTTGACAGTAGGGGTGTGTTTATAGTGTCAGCTGTCGAGGAGAAGGGTTGACAGTAGGGGTGTGTTTATAGTGTCAGCTGTCGAGGAGAAGGGTTGACAGTAGGGGTGTGTTTATAGTGTCAGCTGTCGGGGAGAAGGGTTGACAGTAGGGGTTGTGCACCTTTCACTTTCAAGATGATTCGATACGTATCTACGTGGGCTCTGATATGAAACTGGAACGATTTAGTTTGAATTGATTTGGTTTGATTGGAGAACGAATCGATATGATTCGATGCGTTAACGTTTGTTTGTATAATCACGTTCATTTTCCATTCTACATTAAAATATGCTGCGGGGCTCATGAACTGGGCCTCTCTGAGTTGACTTCTGTGTGTGTCTATGGTGGATCCTGGGTGGGCACCTGATCTGAGCCATACAGGAGACTAGGGATCTATCTACCCCCCACCCAAATCTCAAAATCTAATTGTTTTTATTAATTTGGAAGTTGTACGGAGCAAGTTTCTCCTCTCTTCAGCCATGCAGTGTACCACGTAAAGTGATTGCTGTTCTCGTTATACAGGGTAAAGGTGATTATTTTAATAGCTAAAAAAAATATATATATACTCGTAGTATTGAAAGGGCAATTCTTCAACCGTTGTATTGATCTCTGGCACAACACCAGGTGCCACCAACTGTATGTGAAAACAGTGCGTTTCTACGTTTTGAAGAAGGGGAACATATCAACTGTAAACGTTCTGCCTGATGACATTTGCCAAAAGTTTCAACTTGTTGTTTTTTTTTACATGCAAACCTGGGGTGCAAGAAAATACCCTCCCTTATTAAACTAGAAACTCTGTAGGTTTTTGAAAAATCACAGTTTTGAACTTTTAATCCTACGCTGTGATGTCACAGAATATTTTTATTCTGGGGGGGGGGGGGTGTATTTTCAGAAGATAGAAAGACTGCAAAATGAGCAACAACAAAAATAGTGAATCAGCAATCCGTAATATATATATATTTTTTTAAATCGATTTTCTGACCGATGGATGCTACATTTGGATCGGTTTGGGGTCTGTGGACCGATGAACTCCTCATTTCTTAAACATTTGAATCGGGACTGATGAATCGGGACTGATGGATCGGGACTGATGAATCGGGACTGATGGATCGGGACTGATGGATCGGGACTGATGGATCGGGACTGATGGATCGGGACTGATGAATCGGGACTGATGAATCGGGACTGATGGATCGGGACTGATGGATCGGGACTGATGGATCGGGACTGATGGATCGGGACTGATGGATCGGGACTGATGCGAATCAGTGAATCATTCCATCTGTGGTCTGCAGTGTCATTCACACTTGGCAGGCAGAGTTTCTTCTTCTGAATCGGTCTCTATCTGTCACTACACTGACAGTAACTGTGAAGCTGGAAAACAACTCTGGCCTAAGGAAGCCGCCGAGAGGAGAGGCAAGGAGTCTTATTATTTATATTTAATCAGTTGGATGATCTTCACGTGGAACAAGAAAGTGTTTTCATTTCACTTGAAGGAGTGTTTCCCCCTCTGGTTGACACACAGACTTGGATGTTTCCCCTCTGTGGTTCAGGATGCTGGAGGGTGAAGGGAGGAGGGCTTACATAAACCAGACAGGAAGTTACACTGCTTTCTGCCCACACTACACTCCAACCCTGGGGACTGGAACTCCAACCGGGAACTTGCCTACCATCTTTTTATCCAGTCTTGTTTCCTCGTTAGAAAAACTATAGCCATAACTCTCTCGTCCTTTGTGTATTGAGATTAGCAAGGCGGGGGAAAGGTTTAAGCCTGGGAAGGCGTTGTTAGGTGGTGGTCATCATCTGAGTCCACACGAGGGGTATTTCCTGTCCTTTTGATCCTGCCGAACCCAGTGTGTCCTCTATATATTTAGTGTATGCCAGGCTTTAGTCATCACCAGACCTCACCGACTCTGATCCTGGAGAAACTTCTAGATGGCCTGCAGATCTTGATTAGGCCTAGTTATGAGCAGTTGGTTTGCTGAATAAAGTTTTTTTTTTTTTTTTTTATACGGGCCAGTAGCAGGGTGTTTATTGCTGCGCAGGAACAAAAGTCTGTATACCCTGTCATGGTCACAAACCACTGTGCTTGGGGGAGTTGTTGAAAGTGCCTGTGAAGAAACAGACAGTGCTATGTAATCCACTAGACAGAAACAGTAGTGTCTGATGCTGTCCACCAGATGGTGCTGTTGTATAGATTCAGACTGCCTGTCTGGTAAACCTGTTAGTGTTTATTCCCTATGTAAGGGCACTACTTTTGACCAGGACACACAGGGCTTCCCCAGGACTTCCCTAGGGCTTCCCATAGGACTCTGGTCAAAAGTAGTGCCCTTTATAAGGAATAGGGCTGTTTGTGTAAAATAGTGCACTATACAGGGAATAGGGTGCCATTTGGGAAGCAAGCAGTGTAGCCTTCACGGGCCAGTAGCAGGGTGTTTATACGGGCCAGTAGCAGGGTGTTTATACGGGCCAGTAGCAGGGTGTTTATACGGGCCAGTAGAAGGGTGTTTATACGGGCCAAGTAGCAGGGTGTTTATACGGGCCAGTAGCAGGGTGTTTATATGGGCCAGTAGCAGGGTGTTTATACGGGCCAGTAGCAGGGTGTTTATACGGGCTGGGCCAGTAGCAGGGTGTTTATACGGGCTGGGCCAGTAGCAGGGTGTTTATACGGGCTGGGCCAGTAGCAGGGTGTTTATACGGGCTGGGCCAGTAGCAGGGTGTTTGTACGGGCCAGTAGCAGGGTGTTTATACGGGCCAGTAGCAGGGTGATTATACGGGCCAGTAGCAGGGTGTTTATACTGGCCAGTAGCAGGGTGTTTATACTGGCCAGTAGCAGGGTGTTTATACGGGCCAGTAGCAGGGTGTTTATATGGGCCAGTAGCAGGGTGTTTATACGGGCCAGTAGCAGGGTGTTTATATGGGCCAGTAGCAGGGTGTTTATACGGGCCAGTAGCAGGGTGTTTATACGGGCCAGTAGAAGGGTGTTTATACGGGCCAGTAGAAGGGTGTTTATACGGGCCAGTAGAAGGGTGTTTATACGGGCCAGTAGCAGGGTGTTTATACGGGCCAGTAGCAGGGTGTTTATACGGGCCAGTAGCAGGGTGATTATACGGGCCAGTAGCAGGGTGTTTATACGGGCCAGTAGCAGGGTGTTTATACGGGCCAGTAGCAGGGTGATTATACGGGCCAGTAGAAGGGTGTTTATACGGGCCAGTAGCAGGGTGATTATACGGGCCAGGAGCAGGGTGTTTATACGGGCCAGGAGCAGGGTGTTTATACGGGCCAGTAGCAGGGTGTTTATACGGGCCAGTAGCAGGGTGTTTATACGGGCCAGTAGCAGGGTGTTAGCAGGGTGTTTATATGGGCCAGTAGCAGGGTGTTTATACGGGCCAGTAGCAGGGTGTTTATACGGGCCAGTAGCAGGGTGTTTATACGGGCCAGTAGCAGGGTGTTTATACGGGCCAGTAGCAGGGTGTTTATACGGGCCAGTAGCAGGGTGTTTATACGGGCCAGGAGCAGGGTGTTTATACGGGCCAGTAGCAGGATGTTTATACGGGCCAGTAGCAGGGTGTTTATACGGGCCAGTAGCAGGGTGTTTATACGGGCCAGTAGCAGGGTGTTTATACGGGCCAGTAGAATGGTGTTTATACGGGCCAAGTAGCAGGGTGTTTATACGGGCCAGTAGCAGGGTGTTTATACGGGCCAGTAGCAGGGTGTTTATACGGGCCAGTAGCAGGGTGTTTATACGGGCCAGTAGCAGGGTGTTTATACGGGCTGGGCCAGTAGCAGGGTGTTTATACGGGCTGGGCCAGTAGCAGGGTGTTTATACGGGCTGGGCCAGTAGCAGGGTGTTTGTACGGGCCAGTAGCAGGGTGTTTATACGGGCCAGTAGCAGGGTGATTATACGGGCCAGTAGCAGGGTGTTTATACTGGCCAGTAGCAGGGTGTTTATACTGGCCAGTAGCAGGGTGTTTATACTGGCCAGTAGCAGGGTGTTTATACTGGCCAGTAGCAGGGTGTTTATACTGGCCAGTAGCAGGGTGTTTATACTGGCCAGTAGCAGGGTGTTTATACGGGCCAGTAGCAGGGTGTTAGCAGGGTGTTTATACGGGCCAGTAGCAGGGTGTTTATATGGGCCAGTAGCAGGGTGTTTATACGGGCCAGTAGCAGGGTGTTTATACGGGCCAGTAGCAGGGTGTTTATACGGGCCAGTAGCAGGGTGTTTATACGGGCCAGTAGAAGGGTGTTTATATGGGCCAGTAGAAGGGTGTTTATACGGGCCAGTAGCAGGGTGTTTATACGGGCCAGGAGCAGGGTGTTTATACGGGCCAGTAGCAGGGTGATTATACGGGCCAGTAGCAGGGTGTTTATACGGGCCAGTAGCAGGTTGTTTATACGGGCCAGTAGCAGGGTGTTTATACGGGCCAGTAGCAGGGTGTTTATACGGGCCAGTAGCAGGGTGTTTATACGGGCCAGTAGCAGGGTGTTTATACGGGCCAGTAGCAGGGTGTTTATACGGGCCAGTAGAAGGGTGTTTATACGGGCCAAGTAGCAGGGTGTTTATACGGGCCAGTAGCAGGGTGTTTATATGGGCCAGTAGCAGGGTGTTTATACGGGCCAGTAGCAGGGTGTTTATACGGGCCAGTAGCAGGGTGTTTATACGGGCCAGTAGCAGGGTGTTTATACGGGCTGGGCCAGTAGCAGGGTGTTTATACGGGCTGGGCCAGTAGCAGGGTGTTTATACGGGCTGGGCCAGTAGCAGGGTGTTTGTACGGGCCAGTAGCAGGGTGTTTATACGGGCCAGTAGCAGGGTGATTATACGGGCCAGTAGCAGGGTGTTTATACTGGCCAGTAGCAGGGTGTTTATACTGGCCAGTAGCAGGGTGTTTATACTGGCCAGTAGCAGGGTGTTTATACTGGCCAGTAGCAGGGTGTTTATACGGGCCAGTAGCAGGGTGTTAGCAGGGTGTTTATACGGGCCAGTAGCAGGGTGTTTATATGGGCCAGTAGCAGGGTGTTTATACGGGCCAGTAGCAGGGCGTTTATACGGGCCAGTAGCAGGGTGTTTATACGGGCCAGTAGCAGGGTGTTTATACGGGCCAGTACCAGTAGCAGGGTGTTTATACGGGCCAGTAGAAGGGTGTTTATATGGGCCAGTAGAAGGGTGTTTATACGGGCCAGTAGCAGGGTGTTTATACGGGCCAGGAGCAGGGTGTTTATACGGGCCAGTAGCAGGGTGATTATACGGGCCAGTAGCAGGGTGTTTATACGGGCCAGTAGCAGGGTGTTTATACGGGCCAGTAGCAGGGTGTTTATACGGGCCAGTAGCAGGGTGTTTATACGGGCCAGTAGCAGGGTGTTTATATGGGCCAGTAGCAGGGTGTTTATACGGGCCAGTAGCAGGGTGTTTATACGGGCCAGTAGAAGGGTGTTTATACGGGCCAAGTAGCAGGGTGTTTATACGGGCCAGTAGCAGGGTGTTTATATGGGCCAGTAGCAGGGTGTTTATACGGGCCAGTAGCAGGGTGTTTATACGGGCCAGTAGCAGGGTGTTTATACGGGCTGGGCCAGTAGCAGGGTGTTTATACGGGCTGGGCCAGTAGCAGGGTGTTTATACGGGCTGGGCCAGTAGCAGGGTGTTTGTACGGGCCAGTAGCAGGGTGTTTATACGGGCCAGTAGCAGGGTGATTATACGGGCCAGTAGCAGGGTGTTTATACTGGCCAGTAGCAGGGTGTTTATACTGGCCAGTAGCAGGGTGTTTATACTGGCCAGTAGCAGGGTGTTTATACTGGCCAGTAGCAGGGTGTTTATACGGGCCAGTAGCAGGGTGTTAGCAGGGTGTTTATACGGGCCAGTAGCAGGGTGTTTATATGGGCCAGTAGCAGGGTGTTTATACGGGCCAGTAGCAGGGTGTTTATACGGGCCAGTAGCAGGGTGTTTATACGGGCCAGTAGCAGGGTGTTTATACGGGCCAGTAGAAGGGTGTTTATATGGGCCAGTAGAAGGGTGTTTATACGGGCCAGTAGCAGGGTGTTTATACGGGCCAGGAGCAGGGTGTTTATACGGGCCAGTAGCAGGGTGATTATACGGGCCAGTAGCAGGGTGTTTATACGGGCCAGTAGCAGGGTGTTTATACGGGCCAGTAGCAGGGTGATTATACGGGCCAGTAGAAGGGTGTTTATACGGGCCAGTAGCAGGGTGATTATACGGGCCAGGAGCAGGGTGTTTATACGGGCCAGGAGCAGGGTGTTTATACGGGCCAGGAGCAGGGTGTTTATACGGGCCAGTAGCAGGGTGTTTATACGGGCCAGTAGCAGGGTGTTTATACGGGCCAGTAGCAGGGTGTTAGCAGGGTGTTTATATGGGCCAGTAGCAGGGTGTTTATACGGGCCAGTAGCAGGGTGTTTATACGGGCCAGTAGCAGGGTGTTTATACGGGCCAGTAGCAGGGTGTTTATACGGGCCAGTAGCAGGGTGTTTATACGGGCCAGTAGCAGGGTGTTTATACGGGCCAGTAGAAGGGTGTTTATACGGGCCAGGAGCAGGGTGTTTATACGGGCCAGTAGCAGGGTGTTTATACGGGCCAGTAGCAGGGTGTTTATACGGGCCAGTAGCAGGGTGTTTATACGGGCCAGTAGCAGGGTGTTTATACGGGCCAGTAGCAGGGTGTTTATACGGGCCAGTAGCAGGGTGTTTACACGGGCCAGGGGCATGGGGTGTGTGTATTACGTGCCAGCAGGGGGGTGTATTACGGGCCAACAGTGGGGGGGGGTGTATTACGTGCCAGCAGGGGGGGGGTGTATTACAGTGTAAACAAATAAATATTCTGTGAAAATGATTTCATGACACAACTGTACCAAAAGACGATCACAGTTTATGTATTACAATCTTAAATATTACCAGGTTGCTTTTACAGCTGTTTCACAAGGTGTTCATTATTGTAAGGTATCCCTTGATGCTATCTGTTAGTTCAACATAACTCCTTGTTGTATCTTAGGACCTACAATAGATAGATACAGTGGTAATCGGAGGTTCACATACACCTTAGCCAAATACATTTCAACTCAGTTTTTCACAATTCCTGACATTTAATCCTAGTTAAAATTCCCTGTTTTAGGTCAGTTAGAATCACCACTTTATTTTAAGAATGTGAAATGTTAGAATAATAGTAGAGTGATTTATTTCAGCTTTTATTTATTTCATCACATTCCCAGTGGGTCAGACGTTTACATGCACTCAATTAGTATTTGGTAGCATTGCCTTTAAATTGTTTAACTTGGTCAAACGTTTCAGGTAGCCTTCCACAAGCTTCCCACAATAAGTTGGGTGAATATTGTCCCATTCCTCCTGACAGAGCTGGTGTAACTGAGTCAGGTTTGTAGGCCTCCTTGTTCGCACACCCTTTTTCAGTTCTGCCCCAAATGTTCAATAGGATTGACGTCAGGGCTTTGTGATGGCCACTCCAATACCTTGACTTTGTTGTCCTTAGGTCATTTTGCCACAACTTTGGAAGTATGCTTGGGGTCATTGTCCATTTGGAAGACCCATTTGCGACCAAGGTTTAACTTCCTGACTGATGTCTTGAAATGTTGCTTCAATATGTCCACATCATATATCCTACATCATATATCCTCATGATGCCATCTATTTTGTGAAGTGCACCAGTCCCTCCTGCAGCAAAGCACCCCACAACATGATGCTGCCACCCCGTGCTTCACGGTTGGGATGGTGTTCCTTGGCTTGCAAGCCTCCCCCTTTTCCTCCAAACATAACGATGGTCATTATGGCCAAACAGTTCTAATTTTGTTTCATCAGACCAGAGGACATTTCTCCAAAAAGTACAATCTTTGTCCCCATGTGCAGTTGCAAACTGTAGTTTGGCTTTTTTATGGCAGTTTTGGAGCAGTGGCTTCTTCCTTGCTGAGCAGCCTTTCAGGTTATGTCGATATAGGACTCGTTTTACTGTGGATATAGATACTTTTGTACCGGTTTCCTCCAGCATCTTCACAAGGTCCTTTACTGTTGTTCTGGGATTGATTTGCACTTTTGCACCAAAGTACGTTCATCTCTAGGAGACAGAACGAGTCTCATTCCTGAGCGGTTTTCCGCCAGCTGCGTGGTCCCATGGTGTTTATACCTGCGTTTTGTTTGTACAGATGAACGTGGCACCTTCAGGTGTTTGGAAATTGCTCCCAAGGATGAACCAGACTTGTGGAGGTCCACAATTGTTTTGTCTGGGGACTTGGTTGATTTCTTTTGATTTTCCCATGATGTCAAGCAAAGAGGCACTGAGTTTGAAGGTAGGCCTTGAAATACATCCACAGGTACACCTCCAATTGATTAAAATGATGTCAATTAGCCTATCAGATGCTTCTAAAGCCATAATTATCTGGAATTTTTCGAGCATTTTAGAGGTTGACCGATTTATGATTTTTCAACGCCGATTAATGGAGGCCCAAAATGTTGTATTTATTTATTTGTAATAATGACAATTACAACAATACTGAATGAACACTTTTATTTTAACTTAATATAATACATCAATAAAATCAATTTAGCCTCAAATAAATAATGAAACATGTTCAATTCGGTTTAAATAATGCAAAAACAAAGTGTTGGAGAAGAATGTAAAAGTGCCATGTAAAAAACATCACTCGCCCTGAGACTTGGAGTAGTTGTTCCCCTCGCTCTGAGACTTGGAGTAGTTGTTCCCCTCGCTCTGAGACTTGGAGTAGTTGTTCCCCTCGCTCTGAGACTTGGAGTAGTTGTTCCCCTCGCTCTGAGACTTGGAGTAGTTGTTCCCCTCGCTCTGAGACTTGGAGTAGTTGTTCCCCTCGCTCTGAGACTTGGAGTAGTTGTTCCCCTCGCTCTGAGACTTGGAGTAGTTGTTCCCCTCGCTCTGAGACTTGGAGTAGTTGTTCCCCTCGCTCTGAGACTTGGAGTAGTTGTTCCCCTCGCTCTGAGACTTGGAGTAGTTGTTCCCCTCGCTCTGAGACTTGGAGTAGTTGTTCCCCTCGCTCTGAGACTTGGAGTAGTTGTTCCCCTCGCTCTGAGACTTGGAGTAGTTGTTCCCCTCGCTCTGAGACTTGGAGTAGTTGTTCCCCTCGCTCTGAGACTTGGAGTAGTTGTTCCCCTCGCTCTGAGACTTGGAGTAGTTGTTCCCCTTGCTCTGAGACTTGGAGTAGTTGTTCCCCTTGCTCTGCAATGGCCGCTGCTTTTGTGGAGCGATGGGTAACGATGCTTCAAGGTGACAGTTGTCGATGTGTTCCTGGTTCGAGTGGCCCAGGAACCAGGAAAACATCGACAACTGTCACCTTGAAGCATCGTTACCCATCGCTCCACAAAAGCAGCAGCCATTGCAGAGCGAGGGAACAACTACTCCAAGTCTCAGAGCGAGGGGAACAACTACTCCAAGTCTCAGAGCAAGGGTAACAACTACTCCAAGTCTCAGAGCAGAGGGACGGAAGCTATACTGTTACACTGGCAATACTAATGTGCCTATAAGAACATCCAATAGTCAATTAAATACAAATGGTATAGAGAGAAATAGTCCTATAATTCCTATAATAACTACAACCTAAAACTTCTTACCTGGGAATATTGAAGACTCATGTTAAAAGGAACCACCAGCTTTCATATGTTCTCATGTTCTGAGCAAGGAACTTAAACATTAGCTTTCTTACATGGCACATATTGCACTTTTACTTTCTTCTCCAACACTTTGTTTTTGCATTATTTAAACCAAATTGAACATGTTTCATTATTTATTTGAGACTAAATCAATTGAATGTATTATATTAAGTTGTAATTGTCATTTATTACGTGTGTGTGAAAATCAGCCGATTAAATCGGTATCGGCTTTTTTTGGTCCTCCAATAATCCGTATTGGCGTTGAACAACCATAGTCGGTCGACCTCTACTCCTAATCCCAACACTACTGTAGCCTTCCCATACTGTCAAGGCGAGCAGTTTTAGTCTTCTTCTTTTTTGTACGCACACACCTTCGATAAATGAGGCCCCTGGTCAGGGCAGGGTCACCCGTAGTAGCTGTGGACAGTGTGGTGTTTCATTACACATGTCTCATGCAGTGTTGATACGCCTGTCCTCTAGTCTACTAGGCTTACAGTGAGATGAGAGGCATGTTAAATAATGCACGACCAGCTAGTCTTGTAGCGGAGTCGAGGATCATGTGTCAGATTGTTGCTGACAGAAAACGACTTGTGTGAAGGAGTTCAGGACTTGTGCATTCACAAAGATTTTAAAAGTTACTCAAACAGTCGACTTGTGCAGCACGTGCCATCACAGGAAGTTGGCGGTTGATACACTTCCTCTTCTTGTGTCTTAGCATAGAGAAGCAGAAACACTCCCTTTCCTCTGGAGAAAGACACACACACAAACACATACTGTGTGTGTCAGTCAATCTTCACGCACCAACTGTTACACGTAAGGAATGAAGCAGCAGGCTTTACACCCAGGGACCAGGCTATCAGTCAGACACCCCCAGGGACCAGGCTACCAGTCAGACACCCCCAGGGACCAGGCTATCAGTCAGACACCCCCAGGGACCAGGCTATCAGTCAGACACCTCCCAGGGACCAGGCTATCAGTCAGACACCTC
>NC_088230.1:37241412-37246412 GCF_036934945.1 Oncorhynchus masou masou
ACTTTGGAACACTCTCTACCCTGGAACACAATCTATTCTGGAACCCTCTCTACCCTGGAACACTCTCTACCCTGGAACACTCTCTACTCTGGAACACTCTCTACTCTAGAACACTCTCTATTCTGGAACACTTTCTACTATGGAACACTCTCTATTCTGGAACACACTCTACTCTGGAACACTCTCTATTCTGGAACACTCTCTACCCTTGAACACTCTACTCTGGAACACTCTCTACTCTGGAACACTCTCTATTCTGGAACACTCACTACTCTGGAACACTCTCTACTTTGGAACACTCTCTACCCTGGAACACAATCTATTCTGGAACCCTCTCTACCCTGGAACACTCTCCACCCTGTAACACTCTCTACTCTGGAACATTCTCTATTCTGGAACACTCTCTACTCTGGAACACTATCTTCCCTGGAACACAATCTATTCTGGAACCCTCTCTATCCTGGAACACTCTCCACCCTGGAAGACTCTCTACTCCGGAACATTCTCTCTATTCTGAAACACTCTCTACTCTGGAACATCTACCCTGGAACACAATCTATTCTGGAACCCTCTATCCTGGAACACTCTCCACCCTGGAAGACTCTACTCTGGAACATTCTCTATTCTGAAACATTCTCTGGAACATTCTGGAACCCTCTGAACTATCCTGGAACACTCTCCACCCTGGAAGACTCTCTACTCTGGAACATTCATTCTGGAATTACCCTGGAACACTCTCCACCCTGTAACACTTTGGAACACTCTATTCTACCCTGGAACACAATCTATTCTGGAACCTCTATCCTGGAACACTCTCCACCCTGGGAAGACTCTCTACCCGGGAACATTCTCTATTCTGAAACACTCTCTACTCTGGAACACTCTCTATTCTGGATCACCTACCCTCTGGAACACTCTCTACTCTGGAACACTCTCTAATTCTGGAAAATTATCTACCCTGGACCACTCTACTCTGGAACACTCTCTACCCTGGAACACTCTATACGTTTGAACAATATCTACCCTGAACACTCTCTACTCTGGAACACTCTCTAGTTTGGAACACTCTCTATTCTGGAACATTCTCTACTCTGGAACACACTCTACTCTGGAACACTCTCTACTCTGGAACCCTCTCTATTCTGGAACATTCTCTACTCTGGAACACACTCTTCTCTGGAACACTCTCTATTCTGGAACACTCTCTACTTTGGAACACTCTCTACCCTGGAACACAATCTACTCTGGAACACTCTCCACTCTGGAACACTCTCTACCTTGGAACACTCTCTACTTTGGAACACTCTCTGCCCTGGAACACAATCTAGTCGGGAACCCTCTCTACCCTGGAACACTCTCTACCCTGGAACACTCTCTACTCTGGAACACAATCTATTCTGGAACACTCTATATTCTGGAACACTCTCTAAGCTGGAAACTTCTCTATTCTGGAACACTCTCTACTTTGGAACACTCTCTACTCTAGAACACAATCTATTCTGGAACACTCTCTACTCTGGAACACTCTCTACTCTGGAACACTCTCCACTCTGGAACACTCTCTACTCTAGAACACTCTCTACTTTGGAACACTCTCTGCCCTGGAACACAATCTAGTCGGGAACCCTCTCTACCCTGGAACACTCTCTACCCTGGAACACTCTCTACTCTGGAACACTCTCTACTCTGGAACACTCTATATTCTGGAACACTCTCTAAGCTGGAAACTTCTCTATTCTGGAACACTCTCTACTTTGGAACACTCTCTACTCTGGAACACAATCTATTCTGGAACACTCTACTCTGGAACACTCTCTACTCTGGAATACAATCTATTCTGGAACACTCTCTATTCTGGAACACAATCTATTCTGGAACACTCTCTATTCTGGAACACTCTCTTCTCTGGAACACTCTCTACCCTGGAACACTCTCTACTCTGGAACACTCTCTACTCTGGAAATCTCTCTACTCTGGAACACTCTCTACTCTGGAACACTCTCTATCCTGGAACACTCTCTACTCTGGAACACTCTCTACTCTGGAACACTCTCTACCCTGGAACACTCTACTCTGGAACACTCTCTATCCTGGAACACTCTCTACTCTGGAACACTCTACTCTGGAACACTCTCTATCCTGGAACACTCTACTCTGGAACACTCTCTACTCTGGAACACTCTCTACCCTGGAACATTGACTAGCAACAACGACTGGGACCTAAAAGACAACCACCATGAGGGCCAACTAAATTTTTCCACAGAGAGGCAAACAAAATAAAAAATCCACATCAAAATGTAAAGACAGAAAGCAAACACAAAAACAGGGAAGAACAGAAAAAGGATTGTTTGTCTAGAAATCAAATAGAGAGAGACGACTACAGGTGTAACCTCTCCTCGCTCTCTCTCTCCATCCTGTGTATCAGTAATGGGTTCCCCCGTTCTCTCTCTACCTCCCCCTCTCTCACCATCCCCTTGTTCTCTCTCTCTACCTCTCCTTGCTCTCCCCTCTCTCTCCATCCTGTGTATCAATGGTCACCAGCATCATCGGCTTGGCCAGCCTAACCAGCTCGACAAGCATGGACCAGCTTGAAATTTAGTCTGTTCTATGCTGGTGTTTTTTTCTCTCCAGCAGGGCACTCTCTCTCTGTCTCTGTCTTCCTCTCTCCTTCTCTCTCTCTCGCTCTTCCTCTCTCCCCACCCTCTCTCTAAACCCTAACTCTTTCTCTCTCTCTCTCTCTCTCTCTCTCTCTCTCTCTTTCTCTCTCTCTCTCTCTCTTCTCTCTCCCCACCCTCTCTCTAAACCCTAACTCTTTTCTCTCTCTCTCTCTCTCTCTCTCTCTCTCTCTCTCTCTCTCTCTCTCTCTCTCTCTTTCTCTCTCCCCACCCTCTCTCTAAATCCCTGTTCTCTCTCTCCCCCTCTATCCTCTCTCTTTCTCTCTCTCCATCCTGTCCATCAGTAATGGGTGTTCTGTTTCAGCGTGTCATGTGATCTCTCCCCAGAGAAGTGAAACATAGGAAACATACTGTATTTCAAGGCTGAAGGCTGCCATTTTGTCCACAGGCTCTATAGGCAACACTACCTCTAGAATGTTGTAGTCCGTCTGTCCTCTACTCAGTCTACCGGTGATCTCACAAAGGGGCACTACAATGTTGATGATCTAACAAAGGGGCACGAGAATGTTGATGATCTCACAAAGGGGCACTAGAATGTTGATGATCTCACAAAGGGGCACTAGAATGTTGATGATCTCACAAAGGGGCACTAGAATGTTGATGATCTCACAAAGGGGCACTACAATGTTGATGATCTCACAAAGGGGCACTAGAATGTTGATGATCTCACAAAGGGGCACTAGAATGTTGATGATCTCACAAAGGGGCACTAGAATGTTGTAATCCGTCTGTCCTCTACTCAGTCTAACGGTGATCTCACAAAGGGGCACTAAGCACCTCTGTCTCCTCTGAAGTCCCTCTGTATCCCAAACGCCACCCTATCCCCTATAATAGTGCACTACTTTTTGACCAGAGCCTTATGGTAACCATATAGAAATGAGGGTGTCATTTGGGAGACATCCTTGGTCTCCCCAGTCTAAGTCTCGGACTGATCAACTGTCTAAGGGCCTCGGCAGGACAACTAATGAACAGCACAGTTGAGTATATTGACCCAGTGACCAGCATGTTGATGCCCATGGCTTCCCATCTGTCAACTGATGAATTCACACACGAGAGAGAGAGACAGAGAGAGACAAATTGATGGAAAGCGGTGTTGTGGGTAAAACATACAACATTATAAAATGTACACAAACAACAAGTGTGCGATTAAAATTGGCAAAAAACACGTTTCTTCACACAGGGTCGTGGGGTGAGACAGGGATGCAGCTTGAGCCCCACCCTCTTCAACATATATATCAACGAATTGGCACGGGCACTAGAAAAGTCTGCAGCACCTGGCCTCACCCTACTAGAATCTGAAGTCAAATGTCTGCTGTTTGCTGATGATCTGGTGCTTCTGTCACCAACCAAGGAAGGCCTACAGCAGCACCTAGATCTTCTGCACAGATTCTGTCAGACCTGGGCCCTGACAGTAAATCTCAGTAAGACAAAAATAATGGTGTTCCAAAAAGGTCCAGTCGCCAGGACCACAAATACTAATTCCATCTAGACACCACTGCCCTAGAGCACACAAAAAAACTATACATACCTTGGCCTAAACATCAGCACACAGATGTAACTTCCACAAAGCTGTGAACGATCTTAGAGACAAGGCAAGAAGGGCATTCTATGCCATCAAAAGGAACATAAATTCAACATACCAATTAGGATCTGGCTAAAAATACTTGAATCAGTCATAGAGCCCATTTCCCTTTATGGTTGTGAGGTCTGGGGTCCGCTCACCAACCAAGAATTCACAAAATGGGACAAACACCAAATTGAGACTCTGCATGCAAAATTCTTCAAAAATATCCTCCGTGTACAACGTAGAACACCAAATAATGCATGCAGAGCAGAATTAGGCCGATACCCACTAATTATCAAAATCCAGAAAAGAGCCGTTAAATTCTACAACCACCTAAAAGGAAGCGATTCCCAATCCTTCCATAACAAAGCCATCACCTACAGAGAGATGAACCTGGAGAAGAGTCCCCTAAGCAAGCTGGTCCTGGGGCTCTGTTCACAAACAGAACCACAGAGTCATCACCTACTGTTCAAACCTGACAGCACAATTAGACACAACCAAATCATGAGAAAACAAAAGATAATTACTTGGCACATTGGAAAGAATTAACAAAAAAACAGAACAAACTAGAACGCTACTTGGTCGTAAACAGAGAGTACACAGTGGCAGAATACCTTACCACTGTGACTGACCCAAGCTTAAGGAAAGCTTTGACTATGTACAGACTCAGTGAGCATAGCCTGCTATTGAGAAAGCGCCGCCGTAGGCAGACATGGCTCTCAAGAGAAGACAGGCTATGTGCTCACTGCCCACAAAATGAG